>NC_059105.1:87459958-87760895 GCF_020740685.1 Jaculus jaculus | reverse complement strand
AACAAACACATGTGGGCTGGTAGTCCTCATCCCCAACTCAAAACAAAAACCCTTAAACACTTTTGTCATGGCTTAGGTGAGACCGCCGAGCCCATTGGACATGTACTCTTCCTCCTCTTCAGCAGGGCTGTGTGAGGACCAGGGAGGACCGGCCCTCCCTCTGAAGAGGCTCCTTGGCCCTCTCTCTGTCCGGGGCTGGGTGGGGAGGGGCTGTGCCGGTGGGGGCCACAGGGTTTGGCTCTTCAGCTTCTTGGTCCAGGTGTTAGCCAGGGTTTAGCCTCACCGTGGCTGCTGAATTGGAGAGAAACTGTGTTTGTAAGAATGGTCAGGTGTGGATTCTGGAGCCTACTATGACCCTGTGTGGATTGGCAGATTCCTTAATCAGGAGTTCTCTTCGTTCACACATTTTAGGGAGCTGGGCATGTGAGCTACTGAGCATCCTGAAGACAGAGGAACGGAGTGTCCTAAGCCTTGATCTTGCATGGGGGAGGGGGGTTAGAGCCCAGCCAGGATGAGATTGCCAGGATGTTTGTTTTGTTTCTGTCTCTGCTGCACAGCTTTCTGGCCTAGTCACTCACTGCTTATAAGTCTCTTTCTTCCAGGAAGAGACAGAAGGAACTGAAACCGACTCTGGGTTAGTCCCGTGGATTAGCAGCAGCCTCCTTGGGTGAGTCAGGAGGAAGAAGGTGAAGGAGTGTGTCAGGATTCGGGACTGCGTTGACTTCACATGGAAGGTGTGTGCGCCCGCCACGTGCTGTCCCTGCAGGGCGAGAGAGCCGTTGTGAGCCAAGCGGAGAGGGAGAGTTTGCTCAAGAGAAAGAGAGTGTTTGGGCCTAATTGGAAACAGAGCATGCCCAAAATACGCTGTTATGGAGCTGAGAACATGGTGTCAGAAACATGAAAAATGAAGATAATGAAATGAAAAATGCTTCACAAAGCTTAAATAGCTCAGGAATTGTTTTGTAGAGGAAATTTTTGCGTGTGTGTAGTTGGGAAATGCAATAAAATGAAAAAGATAGCCAATCTGCAGTATTACCATCTTTTTTTTTTTTTTCCTTAAAATTTACTTGTAGAGTTAGTGCTAGTTCTTAGAGATACTTAGCTGAAGATCCTCACACATCAAGTTAAAAATATCTCCTTGGGCATGTGTAATGTTGCACTTGAGTGTTATCTGTACCCCTCTCCCCGCCTTTGGTAACAAATAGGATATGAAAGACACCTCACCTTCCATTTGGAGTGTTTTAAGTCCATGTCAGGTTATAAACCTCATCGTAACCCACTGTTAACCTAAGTGTATATACCACTGTGGCTTGCTTGGATAGAATGTGGCATTAGGGGGGCCCAAGCACTTCATTAAGCTCAAACTTCTTATCTCAAGGGCTGTTGAATGGCCTGATTTGCATCCACACTGAGTGGGCCAGAACCTAGGGAGGCTATTACTACTTGTGAACAGGCTAGAAAGGAGGCCTCAGAGGGGAGTGCTTGCACCTCTGCTGTGGGCAAATTTGATGCTGAAAGCTTCTCTGAGAAGGCAGGGGACTCATTTGGAGTAGGAGTCTCCAGGTGGAGTCAAGATGTGACAGAGCTCCCAGGCATTTCTGGACCTATTCCATAGGGAAGGCCAGTGAAAGGTTAAAGCTTGCCTCAGGCTTTTTCTGTCAGTGCAGGAGCCCATATGAGATGGGAGGTTTAGGAAGAGAAGGTGAAGGCAAACCCTGTACCAGAAGGTCCCCAGGAGGTCCTCAGAAAAGGAGAGCTAATCAAAGGGGAAAGTGCTCTCAAGAGCAGTGGCAGAGGGGGCTGCCTTGTCAGAGGGCAAGATGAACAAGTCCCAGGGAGACAAAGCAGATAACCAAGGAAGCAAAAGTGGAATCACATTGGATGAAGGGGAGGGATGGTGTTAACAAAATGGATAAGTCACCAGAGAAGGAAGGAAAGCACAAGTTGGGCGCAACTTTCAGAGGAAAGTTCCCTGGGCCCCCTCCCACATAAGGGGTGTGTGCCTCACTGAGGAGGGGACTCCTGCAGCTTGTGTATGGTGCTGTGGTTTTCTTGTTGGATGATGTCCACACAGTTGATGGATGCATTTGAACACAAGGCCAGAACATTAATACCAAGAAAGCCTTTGAGATGAGGGGCATCTTAGAATGCAAAGTTCTTTTCTATGTGAGAGCCCTGGAATTTTTTTTTTTTTTTTTTTTTTTTTTAGCAATTGCTCACTGTAATCAAAAATTCTTTCTACCTAGCCCGTGAATAGCAAGAGGGAGATTTTGTTAATCTTATATCTTATAATCGTGGATTTGGTGAGGATTGAAGTGGTCAAACAAGCATGTGCTCTGATCTTTTAACTTTACCTGTTCCCTTGGTTGGAAGCAATACCAGCACCAGGATGCTAGTTGAGCGCATACAAAGCTAAATGAAGTGGTTTTGGCTGCTGAGGAGTGTGATGTGTTGAGGCTCATTCGTAGCATGACTTTCTGTTTGCTTATCTTTATTATAAGTAATTGAGGGCTGGAGGGATGACTTAGTGGTTAAGGTGTTTGTCTGCAAAGCCAAAGGATCCAGGTTTAATTCCCCAGGACCTACTTTAGCCAGATGCACATGCATCTGGAATTTGTTTGCAGTGGCTGAAGGCCCTGGTGTACCCACTCATTCTCATATTCTCTCTCTCTCCTTCTCTGTCAAATAAATAAATATAAATAAAAAATTGTAGAATAACAGAGAGAAGCAGTAGATTTTGAAAATGTATTAGGAAATGCCTTTGGGTAGAGTACCATTATTGAAAATTTTGAGTCACCCTACTTTTAGATTTACTACCATATTTGGTTATGGTAATTGGTAGAGAATAGAGCTGGCTATTAGAGTCTGGCAAATACTTGAAATAAATGAGAGTTGTGGGCAAGGAGTAAAATTGTTCTATATTTGTTTTGTGAGAAATTAGGAAAGTTCAGAAGGAGTTGGTGAAACGGCAACTCATAGCTGGGTGTGGTGGTGCTCATTTTTAATGTTAGCATTTGGGAGGTAGAGGTAGGAGGATTGTAATGAGTTTGGGGCCAGCCTGGAGTTCCAGCATCAGCCTGGGCTAGAGTGAGACCCTACTGAAACACTAGAAGAGTTAGAGAGTGTCCTTGGCTAGGCCAACAGATAGGGGAAAAGGGCACTAAGTAGGTGACTATTATAACCCAAAATGGTGAAGAGGGTGACCCCATTTCTTCCTTCTTCCTGGATTAAGTGAAGTTTTCCACCAGTGGGCTGGCTTAGTGGACTTTCCAGGACCTGTGTAATACTGGATGCATCATGGAACTGCCAGAGCCTTCACCTTCATTTAAGTTGACCAGTCATAGACTCTGGGTGGTTAGCTTCTCTCTCTATAACAGTCCAGCTTTCACTGGGCTGGTGGTGGTTCTAGTTCTGGCATCATCTTCTTATCGAGGAGTCCATTCTCTGTTTTCCTTTTCTCTTACTTTGAAGTAAACTTTATTTATGCCTTGTAATTGGCAGAAATAAACAAACCTAACACCCCTAGATGGTATCGTTACCTAGAAATAAAAAAACAGAAAAAGGAACAAAAGGAAAACTAAGAAGTTTGTTTATTTGCTTTATTGAGTATTATAGGCTAGAGCTAAGGTAGAATCTAGGAACATAATGATGAATACAAAACAATTCTATGTGAAACTCATAATAGCATGGCAAACATAAACATATTGCTTATAATCATTACCATAACTGAAGTGATGGATTTGTTAACAAGACTTTTCGTTGTTTTTGGAAACAAATGAGGCTAGAATCTATGAATTTCATGTCAGATAAGGCTGAACTAACTAGACTGTTTATAACTTTAAATTCCCAAAGCAAATAATACTACAGAGTTGGAGACCCTGCCTTCAACTTGAAAGATCACTCTAATACTTTTTATGGCAAGAATTTATAGATCTGAGAGCATGATATATGTGAGAAATTTTTCATAAGAAAAATCAAAAGATGAATTTTTTAAAAAGAATATTTTTATTTATTTATTTGAGGGAAAGAGAGAGAGAACATGCATACCAGGGCCTCCAGCAACTGCAAACAAACTCCAGACACATGCACTGCCTTGTGTATCTGGTTTATGTGGACCCTAGGGAATCAAACCTGAGTCCTTTAGCCTTGCTGGCAAGTGTCTTAACTACTAAGCCATCTCTCCAGACCAAAAGATGCACTTCTTTTCTAGTGCTATAGCAGATTGTCACAAAGTTATTAGATTATTATCTTACAGGTTGAAAGTCCAACATGGATCTCATTGGGCCAAAACCAAGATGGGCAGGTCTGCATAATTTGTGGAGGCTCTACGGAAGAGTCTGTTTCATTGTCTTACCCAGCTTCTAGCAGTGCCCATGGCCCTGGGCTTGTGGTCCTTCCCTGCATATTCAAGGAGAAGTCCTTTTCAGGCTTCTGTCTCTCTAGTTTTCTGGCCACAGCCTCAAATGGTTCTCTACCTAATAAGACAGTTAGGTTATGGCCAATCTAGTAATCCAGGATAACCTCCCCTACCACAGTCAAACTATAATCTTTCAAGTGTGAAAGTCAAAATCAAAGGATTCCATAGAAAGGATGTCATTCCTTGACTGAATGTACTCTGACCAGGCACTTAGATCACTCCACAGAAGTCCTTAATCACCCTTTATACCTCATCTCTAGTAGGAGCTTAGTGTCCTAAGTGGCTGTATTTACACCTCAGTGCCCTTCATTCCCAGTCCCGTTCTACACATCCCCTGACTCCATGTCTTGCTATCCTCAAACTTGACACCTGTCTTTCTTTTTTTTCTTGCATCTCTTTTATTTTATATGGAATCCTGTGACCTTGGCCATCTTCACATTTGGAGTTTATCACAGTTATCTAGTGGAATAATTTAACTTTCATATAAATCACATTTGACCTTCCCACTTGAGCCATCCTGAAATGCTTTTTAGGAAGACAGAGTCCTGGGATTCCTTGTAGGAGACCCTGGTGCAGGGGCTGCTGTCTCACAGACTGTGATGTAGACATAAGTGAGCCTTACATTACCCTGGCTGCAGTCACCTATGGGGAGGGTGGTGTGTCTGTTTTTCACAGTGATAGGCATATGCTCAACATGGAGGTGCTTTTTCTCCATTTGAGAAATTTGTGCAGCTTTTCTGAAGGATAGTTTTAATCTACCGAAAGAATGTGTCATAGGAAATATGTTCTAAAGTAAAGATCACTACCCTGTTTCTCTGGGTGCCTACTGTTGAGTTGGCAAAATGAGAGGTGGACAGAAATCCAGTCACATACATACCAGGGTGGACATGGGTAAGACAGACAGTTCCATTGTGATGTGGAAGGGGAAAAAGAAATGTTTAAAATGGCAGTATTGCCACATGTCTACTTCTAGATCTGCTTCCGAGACCTAAGACCAAGTTTCAAAAGTGAAACTGCTGTGGAATAGATATGAAAGAGAGGATGTTGGTTCTTAGGAGCATGCACGAGGATCTCCATGCTTGCAGTGCGTGATCTGATAGCTAGTTCTTGGTGACTGGAATGTAGATTCCCACTTAAGCAAGTATTTTTGGAATGAGGACTTTCATGAATATGTCATGATTTTGATTTCTGCTTTTGTCAAGATTGCAATGGTGTCTTTGTATTTTACAAAGTATTTGAAGAGTTTAAATCCCAGTTTAAATCACATAGTTTTGGATCTTATATCACACATTCTTTTAATTTTGTACATTACATTAATTTTTCTGTCACCTTTCTAGAAGGAGAAAACATCTATGTTAGGGTTCTACCTAGTGTTAAGTATAGGATTTTAACCTGGGTGAGAAGAGAAAGTGAAGGAAATGTTTCTTTGAGCCAACCAACTGGCAGCCATGACAATAGTGAAGGTACTTGAATTGGAAATCCTCAGGATCTCCTTCCAACCAAACATAGGCTTTAAAAACAAATGTTGTTGCTATTGCAAGAAAAACAAATAATTAGGTAACTGTGTTTTTTACTTAAACAACACCTTTTGGTTCAATTTGAGTTCTCTATGATTCTGTTAAATATAAATATCTTCCAGCTGTTGGCACATGCCCATAAATCCCAGCACTTGGGAGGTAGATGGAGGCAGGAGGATCAGGAGTTAAAGTTCATCCTCAACTACATAGTAAAGTCAAGTCCATCTGGATTATGAGGCCCTGTCTTAAACCTACCCCCCCATACACTCTTAGGGATGATGTATTATATATATGTATATATCAACCCTCAAATATCTATATCATATATCTATATCATCTATATCTATATCTATATCTATATCTATATCTATATCTATATCTGTATCTGTATCTGTATCTGTATCTGTATCTGTATCTGTATCTGTATCTATATCTATATCTATATCTATATCTTTGCATCCACCCATCCATCCAGCCAGCCAATAAACCGAGCAATGAGAGTTCTGTCCTTTATTCAGTGGGTTCCTTTACATACTTAGTAGTCAAGTTGTCTCTAATAGTGGTAAGTTTCTGTCATATATGACTAAGTAATCTGAACAGTGACTGCCGTGGGGCCAAGAGTAGCATATATTTGTTTTCCAGTGTTGGAATATTTCTAGCCATAATATCTGTTAGGTTGGATGGACTCCCAAGGTGGAGTCACCAAGGATAGCAGAATGGTGACAGAGGCATAAGGAAGTGGATTATCCACATTCCTCAAGAAACCACCCAGCCATAATCCCTTCCTTGCCTACCCCCTTTATCTCATAAGTCACCTGATCACTGTTCTGTTGTCACACCCTAGCTATTTTAAATGGCTAATGTAATGACCTCCCCTTAAGGAACTTTTTAAATTCAACTTAACAAATGAGTTCTTTTTCCTTCCTCACCTTTCCCCAACTGAAAAAGCCCTATAAGCCCACTATCTAAAAACTCAGGTTGGCTGTGTTCCTGTCTTGTGAGTCAGCCCTGGCAGCTGGTGCTTTTCCCAAATCAAAGGTTTAATCTTTGCCTCGGGGTGGTTTGTGTGGTCTTGGCCACTCTTAAACCTTACAATATTGTATGCATAATATTGTATTAGGATACAATGAAATAATAGCTGAAGGAAGGTTCTTTTTTAAAAAAAAATTGTTTATTTTTATTTATTTGAGAGCAACAGAGAGAGGGGGGGAATGGGTGGGCCAGGGCTTCCAGCCACTGCAAACAAAGGAGGGTTCTTATTGAATATTTTATTTATGGAAGGTTACAATTTGTTACAGAACTCAGTTATCAGTCAATATAGTGCAATAAATAAACAGAGTAGTTGAGGTATTTTAGCTTATTAGTCAATTGAATTTGATCATTGCCTTCTAATGATTGATCATTTAGAACAGAGTTATACAATGGAAACATCTGAACCAGATAAGTAATGTATAATATCCTAATACTCATATAAAAATATTTTGAATTTTCTGTAACTTATTTAACCCAAGATAATAAAATATTATCAATTCTACATATTATCAATATAAAAATTACCAATGAAATATTCTAGTTTTGCTCCCTCTTACCATTTTTTTCCCCCTCTGTGCTGCAACTCAGTGCATTGTGCATTCTAGGAGGGCACTCTGCTGCTAGGCTGCATTCATTGTCTGAAATCTGGTGTTGTGTACTATTCACTCCAGAGGCATAATATGTTGCTGAATTTCATTGGAAACACTTGGTTTCTGTTTGGACCTTAAAGTAGATTCACATTCCAAATTTATTCCAAACATACTTAAAAGTTTTGTTTTTTTTTCCAGTAACTGAATTACACATTTCAAATTTGAAATAAAAGATCTAGTACTTAATAATGTTAAATTCAGTTCCTCAGTCATTGCAATTATATTTTACCTGCTCACCTCTGGGTGGCTGATTGCTACTATAGTAAACAGGTAGATTTGGAGGTAGAGGTAAGACTTTTTGTACCTTTAATACTTACTTAAAGGATTCAGGGTTGTAATGGTGAAATTTGGCTACAGCAGCACTGTCCAGTTAAGCCTTTGGTGATGGAAATGATCATGATTCTGTAAAGTAGTCACTGACAACATGTGGCTTTTGAGCCCTTGGAATGTGCTACTAGAAACTGAACATTAATTTTGTTTACTTCAAATTTAAATAGGCACACCCAATAGTGGCTGTTAGGCAATCTAGATCCTCTCAAAACAGCCATAGCTTGAATTAATGAAAAAATTAGAAATGAGAAAGGGATAAGACATTACTATTGAATGGGAAATATAAGAATCCATTGGTTTCCAAACATCAGTGCACACTGGAATTACAAGGACATGAAAAGAAATCATGCTTCATTGTTTATATATATGGAAGTTATTAATAAAAAGTTTAAAATGGAATTATAGCACAAACATGCATGCACATTCTAGGCTGTGCTGTCACTCTTAGGTTTCACTGGTAGGGGTGGCCTAGTCAGTAGAAGTTTACAAAGTTCCTCAGGTGATAACTGATATGTAGTAACTTTGGGGACGGATCTGTGATTGTATTATGAATTTCACCTGAAATAGATTTCTCTGCTGTTCATATCAAACATGAGTTAGGAAAAAATAAAAATAAGGAAGGAAACAAATTGGCACCTTGTTTTCCCGATTCCCAAGACTGTTAAACGTGTACTGTTATTTGAACACACCTCATACATTAACCATTTGACTAATACAAAGGCAGAGGCCCAGAGGTTGCCTGAGTTGCTGATGGTTACATTACTGGGGGTGGTGGAGTCTTGTCTTGAACCTGAATCTTGTGTTTCTGCCACCACACAAACAGAAAAATATAGTGTGTCCAGCCTCCTCCAATTCATGGCTTGTTTTTTCTCTCTCCATAATAGAGCCCTTGTGCTTGGATTTATAAAGAATGTTTCTTTTGATATTTAGGGGGAAAAATCGCTTTAACAATTGGATGTTTGTAGTCCAACAGATTCATGATCCTCTAAAGAGCGCTGTACTGGGTGTTGGGAGGTCTTTGCTCTTTTCCTGGTAAAACACATGATCTTGGTGACCTTGAGTTGGCCACTTAGCACATCAAATTTCTAGTTAGAATGGGAGTTGGCAAACATGCCTGTTCTGTAGCTTCAAGGATTGTTGTGGAAAAATAATTTCCATTGCCTTGGAATGGAGAACAACACTTATATCTCTGCAAATTTTCCTTGCCCCAGAAATTCTTATTGAAAGTACAGTTTTTTTCCCTTGTTTGTCTATTTTAAATGACAATTTTAAAATTGAGTACTTAAACCGTATGTCCAAAATGAATTAACCCAATTCTCACAATAGTGCTTAGAGATGGACCTGTCTTACTAAGAAATCAAGGCTCGGTGAGTTGCCAGAGGTCATGCATCTTAACAGTGGGGCTGAGATGAGATCCAAGGTGGTTTTCTTTCAAGGTCTTGCTAATGTGTACACTCCCAAAACTAAACCAGACCCTTAAGACCTGAGTGTGTTTGTCTTCAGTACACTTGTTGTGTTTGGTATTAATGTCTCAAGGGGCAGCCATATTTCATTAGTGACTTTGAATTTTTCCATTTAACTTATAGTGGATGCTGGATATGTAGCTCAGTCTTGGGTAAAATATAAGCATTTTCAGAACATACTGCTGTTCCTATGGCTCACACTTAACAGCAGTAAGCTTGCTGTGGAAATGCAGTTTCCAGAGATACTCTCAGCTTTCTGAAAGAGGTTTTAGAGATACTAGTACTCCTTAGTCAGAATTTGACTTAGACCACCTAATAAATAATTGTATTAAAAAATTGTCTCCTACTTGGAGAAAAATATTTTAAACTTAGATATTAGATATTTGCTTTGCTTGATGATTATTTTTGAAATATTCATGCCCTTCCATTGCTTCTTTTTGAATAACAACCAATAGGGTGGTGGGTCCTTTTGTTATACTGAACTCTGTGGGCAAGCTGTAAACATATGCCTTTTTAAGCTTAGTGCAGCTATTTCTTGTTTGGGTCTCATTCTCTAGGGTGTGATAATTCTCAAGGTCTCTAGATCTTGGGGCTATATCCCCTTCATGGGCTAACTTTGTCCATCCTACTGAAATTGTTTTGGGGGAAAAGGAACAGAATATACTTTTAAGAAGGTTTCTTCTTGTATTATCTGTTGACGAACTTTTATAATTTCTATTGCATGGCCCTTGCCCTAGAGGATAGTCTTGGCTCTTAGTGTAACTTGACTGAGTGTGAAATGAGTTGGCATAAATGAAGTGGAAACAGACCAGTGTACAAGGCGGCAGCTCAGCTGCTACATCCTCTCACTTGGTAAGGGTGAAAGCATTTTCCTCAGAGCCTCTCTGGGAACATGTGTCCTGTTTCTAAGGGAAAGAAGCTACCATGTGCATGCCACTACTGTTTATATCTTTGATACTGGAGCTCCGTAGAGTATTGAGTTCTGGGGGATGTTTTCAAAATATGGCCCTGATGTCTCTGGAAACAGAATTGAGGGGAATAACCTTATTTGCTGGACATTCATCTAACTCACCTGTGGCAGGTGTTCAGGCTATAAAGATTAACAAGAGCTATAGGTGCTACTTGTTTGTACAACATAGTGCATAGTAGAGGACTTAGCCAAAACTTATAATCACTGTGATCAGTTCTACCTTAGAAGCCAAATAGTAATAACCCACAGTGGATGATAAAGTCCCCAGGGAATTCAGGGATCTAGTGGAGTGTGAAAAGCTTTCTTCTTTCTTGTTGGGCAGAGAATATTGGCAGCAAGACTGTGTGCACTCTGCGTAGCATGTAGGTGTGCAGTGGCAGTTTGCCAGGAGGGCACCACAAGGCCAGGGCAAGGTCTGAGTGCTGCTGTGTGCGCTGTAGGCATTAGGCTGAGAGAAGCGTGAGAGTACAGAAGTAGAGTGGGCCAGATTTGAGAACACTCTGCTGAGATGTTCAGAGCAGCAGGCTTCTTGGGCAAAGTAAGGCAATGGAATGAGGCTAGCAAGGACTCTGGAGGTAAGGGTTGAGGGATATGGCCCCTTTAGTTTTATTTGGGGAGGCATGGCATTTCAGGCATCCCATAGTGGCCTCAAACTTACTAAAAAGCCAAAGCTATCTTTGACCTCCCAGTGCTTATGCCTTCCAAAGTGGCGGAGTTACAGGTGGTTGCCAGCATACCAGTCACCACTTCCATGTCTTGGAAGAGTGCTGTATTTTAGTTGCATTTCCTCCTCTTTATTTGAAAAAATGTATTGACAACCTCTATACATACACACAGTGTATCACAATCGAAACCCCCCCCCACCCTCCTTTGTCCCTTCTGCCCTATATCCCCTCCAGTGAATCTCTTTTTCTTTCTAGCTAGTCCTTGATATATTTTGATGTCATTTAAACCCTCTCCTATTATGCAGGTCTTGGATAGATAACACCACTGTGAGGTCATGAGTGCCACTTTGTGTAAAAGACGGTATTGCAAAGCACTCTTCCCCTTCCTTTGGCTCTTAATTTTTCTTCTACCTTTTCTGCAATGGTCCCTGGGCCTTGGAGGGTGTAATAGAGATGTCTCAGTGCTGAACACACCACCACTTCAGAGGCAGAGGTAGAACTCACTGTGAGTTTGAGGCCAGCCTCGGACTACAGAGTGAGCTCCAGGTCAGTCTGTGCCAGAGTGAGATCCTACCTTGGAAAAAAAAAGAAATTTTATATGTATATAATTTTTTTTTGGCAGTACTGAGGATTAAACCTAAGATCTGATACATGATAGGCAAGCACATTACCACTGAGCTATATCCCCAGTTCACTCCTGTTTCTTTAAGGACTTCAACTCCAGGAATGATCCAGATTGTGCCAATGGGCTTACCCTCCCCCTGCTCCAGCTAAGCAGTTGGTGTGGGTGGAGAACAGAAGGCTCGGAATTGTCAATGAGAAGCATTTGCTTTTCTTTAAGGAGATCACGTTTCTTTTGTGGAGGAATGATGTTGATACACTTACCTTAGTCTTCCAATTGAAGGACCCTCGAGATGTTGTACCCACAGCAAGGGAAAGGGGTTCCCATGAATTTGTTTTGGGAACATTGCAAGCATGATAGTGAAACTAATGCCAATAAAGCATCAGTTTATGGTAGAGATAGATGGCTTTGTGTGACAGGGATGGGAAATGATTGCAGTAAAGCCTGCTAAGTGGGGAATTGTGGTTTGTTGCTTTCAAGAAGCAATTTCATGTTGTGTGTGTGGGGAACATTGGACAAGGAGTTGGGAAATGAGATCTAATCCTAGTTCTACCCTAATAAAATGACTGGCCTTTCTGAGCCTGAGTTTGCTAATTGACAATTAAGGAAACCAATGTTGGGATGCTCAAAAGAGCATGTATGTGGGTCCGTGAACCCAGAGCATGTCAGAGTTCCAGGACCTTGAACCCCATGTCCAGGTACTGCCAGGTGGACACATGAGATACTGCTGTTTTGAGAGCTGAGATGTTCCCAGTGGGTTGGTTGGCCCTTCATCTAGGTGACTCACCTTAATGCCACGTACCATTTTGACTTTGAAGAAAATGTTCTCCAGATGGTTTTCTTAAACAGAACTGCTTTTAAACCAGTGTCTGGAATTATCATCTTCCTTCCTTCACTCCTACCCATTCCCAGTCACTGTTTCAGTACCTTAAGCTCTGGGTCACATTGGATTTGAAAAATCAAAATGAGAGCCTGGCTAGTGACTAGGTTTGAAGAGAACTTGATCTGAAATCCTATCAGTGGAGGAATATGGTGACAAGCCTGTCATTCTGTGAACCCAGGGCTTCCTTTCACATCTTCCTTCCTAATGTGCTCTAGGTTTTCCTCATTGTTAATGGTGGAAGAGAGAAGATGGTGGTGTAGATAGTCCCTTAGGTGTGACATTCTAGATCTTACTACCTTTCAAACGTATGACTTCTCGCAGTATGGATCTCTGTCTTTATGCATCAACTTTTCTCACTCTGTCAGCTCCATCTGGTAGGTTCCTCAGTCCCTGTGAAGTGCTGTAAGTCTGAGACCAGCAGCAGGATCACTTCTGGGGATCCTGGCTGGTGCTCAGAGTTGCCTGGCATCTGCCTGGGTAGCAGCAAGCTGTGCAGATTGTGTCTTTGAGATTCTGACACCATGGAGGAATATTTTTCTGAAAGGCAGAGTTGCTGAGGAAGGCAGGGTTATTCCTACAGTGAGACAAGCCTCAGCATTCTTGGCTTTGCCCCATTTCTTCTCTGAACTGACATCGTCTTACCTTTAACCCTTGAGTGAGCCCACAGCCCACATTCAAGTCCAGCAAGAAGCTCTTTTCTGCTGATCTTTTGCCCGCACCCTCATCATCCCATGAGAGCTAGAATCACTGCTCTTGCTTTTTCTCTGGCAATTCCACTACCTTATTTTCTTTTCTTAGAAGTGCCAACATGTTCCTCCATGTACTGAACCTGTTCCATTAGCAGTTCTTGATGAATTGTCATTCCTTTGGCAAACTAAAGTGAAAAAAAATCTCAAAAATAGATGTAAGCAGACTCCTCAGACTTAATAAATACCATGTGTGCATAAACTGGGAAGTTCATTTTCCTATTTGTGGCAGCCATTCTCTTGCCTCCTCCCTGTGTCCCTGTTTCTTACAAATGGGAGGTAAGTAGAACTTGTCCTCTTCCCATTGGTCAGGCCTGTGTAATCAAGCTGTTACCCTCCCTCCCTCCTTCCTCATGTCTCTCTCCCTCCCTCCCCATGTCTCTCTTCCTCCCTCCCTCCTAGAGCAGGGTCTTGCTTTAGGCCAGTCTGACCTGGAATTCACTATGTAGTCCCAGGGTGGCCTTGAACTCACAGTGATCCTCCTACCTCTGCCCCTCCCCCCGCCCCCAATGCTTTGATGAAAGGCATGTGCCACCATGTACAGCTTCAAGCTGTATCTTTTCAGAAGTTTTGCACCCTGTTTGGGTAAGAATGGTCTGTGCTCGAGTTCTTTTGTTTGTGAGGATGTTACTGGTGGAGATGAACTCTGCTTGACACCTTTGTCATGAGTCACCTATGGACTTAGGTAGCATGTATGGAGCATGGGCACGGACACACAGTATATTTTGACCCATAGAACTTCATGCTTCCCAGAGCAGCCGGGTCAGATGGTGGTGCAAGCCAGCAGCATTTGTTTCTTCAGCTTTCTATATGAGCCAGGCACTGCGCTAAGCTATACTTGCTTGGTCTTACTCCTTTAATAGTGAAAGAAATATAGATAGGTAGGTAGTGTTATTATTTTTGTTTTTTTTTAAGATTTAAAAAAATTTTTATTTATTTGAGAGCGAGAGAGAGAAAGAATCACGGAGAGACAGAAAAAGAGAGAATGGGCACATCAGGGCCTCCAGCCACTGCAAACAAACTCTAGACGTGTGCGCCCCCTTGTGCATCTGGCTAATGTGAGTCCTGGGGAATCGAGCCTTGAACCAGGGTCCTTAGGCTTCACAGGCAAGCACTTAACCGCTAAGCCACTTCTCCAGCCCTGATTTTTGTTTTGATACAAGATTTTATTAAAGCAATTGCTCAGAAGATAAATGATTGACTAGGTAGTTGGGGCTGGGGGCAGCTTGAGGAGTGATCCTGTGGAGAAAGCTGGTGGAACCTAGTTGCCTTTGTCAAAATTGTTACCTTTTTACAATACAGTTGAACTCATGATGATGTATAATAGAGTTGGCATAATGTACACAGTACTTCATAGATTTGTCAACAAATTGTCACTTTGAATATCATGCAAAATAATAGTAAATAAAATGAAAGTGGAGAAAATTAACATTGTACTCAAGATGAGCTCCCTGTTTCCATCCTTAGCTGGGTGGGTCATCATGAAGCACTTGGTGTGTTTTGCCTCCTTTGGGAGGATTTGACAGCTGGGTATATGAAGTCCTTGGTACCAGCATGCTCTGCCTTCTTGAGAACCTGCTGTTCCCAAGACTTCATGGTCTGAGAACCCTACCCCTATGTACTGTTTAGTGCTCCTTGCTATCTCGTGTGACACACAGAAGTGTCTGTGATGCATTGTGCCACCACAGGTCCAAGGAATAACACATAGCTCCTGTTCCCACCTCTCTTCCTTACCCATCTACCACTGCCTCTTCTGCCTGTCTGGCTAGTGTTTTAGTGTGACTTGATCCATGGGTATGACCCCTAGTGGATACCTGAAGCACTGGATAGTGTGGAATTGTAGATACATTGTGTTACCTATGACACAGTTTGAGTTAACAAAAGAGACCAATTATAACTATTATTGTAATAAACTAGCTAGCATTGCTACTCTTGTACTTTGAGCTTAGTAAGTAAAATAAGAGCTACTAACATAGGCACAGCAGTCATGCACTAGTAGGTTGATTAACAAGGTAGGTACTAAGTGACGGAATGGGGGGGCAGAGGAGTATTGTGCTGTAGCATGTACTGGACAAATGGATGGCTTATGTTCTGCACCAGTTACAATGGGACAGTATAGTTTCAGTACACAGCCCAGAATGACACAGCACTTAAAACTTGTGAATTGTTTACTTCTGTCATGATTGACAGTGAGTGAATGAAACTGTGAAAAGGCAACCCAGGAAAGGTCTACAGAAATGTAGAGGTGGAGGGGAAAGGGACTCTTCTTTTTCAACATGTGCTGAATATATTTCCCTTGCCTGTGCTCCCCTGCCCCCCAGCCATCATTTCTTTGCTGCTCTGCATGCTTGCTGAGCTTTCCTACATAGTTTCATCGCTGTAGGAAGCACTGAAACAATGTGTCCTTCTACTCACACTGAAGGGCCAATAGTTTAAAATTCTATGCTGAATTGATCATGTAATTACAAAGTCAGGAAATACATGTTCTAATTTGTCCTCACCATCTACCCCTCCCCCTCTACTTCCTCATCTTCATCCTCCTCTCAGTCCTTTAGTTTCTCCCTTTGTAAAGGGAAATGGCATGTGCATCCTGAAGATAACCAAGAAGCATTGTAACATCATAGAGACAGTACATGTCTTGTGTACCATAATTGACTTTGTACTGCATTTCAGATGAGTGACCTGCCATTGGACTTGAAATAGAATGATGCATTGAAACACAAGTTACTCTGGATGGGAATCTCTTCCTACCAAAGTCTCTTGAAAGTGAACATTTTAGTGTCTTTATGTTCTTTTCTCACCCTTGTCCTTTTAGCTTGTGCCTGCATTATTGCTTTAAAAGTTTCAAGGCAATTTCAGCAGTTTATAGCTTAAAAGATAGCCTTTCACTTTTCCATCTTATAGAAAACAGTGGTGGCTGTTTCAGAGGTAGGTGATGTTTGAGGCAGAATAATGCAACATTGGGGACATACACTCAGCACATGGAAAACCTGGGTTCTGGTTCTGTTTACACCTATTCAGTTATGGTGTGAACTGAGCAAGTGCTTTAATCTCAGGTATGCGTGTGTGTGCATGTGTGGACACAGGGTCTCTGGAGTAGGAATTGTCCAACAAATACTATCTGTTGTTGTTTCCTGTCTTCCTAGAACAGCACTGCAGATGTAGATTGTTTGGAAGGTTGTTTATGATTATAATTGACAGCCATGGCAGGGTTTTTAGGTCTTCGAAAAGTAGAGTGTAGCTGATAAAAATGAACTGCTAATCTATACAAAGTTAGAGACAATTCCTTCTAGATTATAAATGACCATAGATGATAACTGACCTGTTTTTCTGTCATAACCCTGATTACCACTGAAGGTTTCTAATACAGCATTCTTAGTACTGCTTCTATGTGGGCATCTATGGGGTTCATTCTAGATCATTTGTAGTATTTGAGTCACACCACAGAATCACAGTGATTAAAATGGTCATATAACTTCTGAGAAGGAGTAAATTGTACACTCTAGTTATTACTTTAATGGGAAGCTCAAAGAGACCAAAGGGACTGTGCAATACAGTTCTCACTTGGAGCAGAACAGGGGCTGTATGTAGTTGTCTGCTCTTATAATAAAGACTGGCATATTGATGGCTTACTGTCCTTGCTCCGTATTTGTCATGGTGTGACCAAACCTTGTTCTATGGAAGTGTTAGAAAATGTTTGGCTTCACATGAGAGGCTTCTCTTTCATGTCTAAAGAAGCAAGGAATGTAATTTCAAGTTGCTTGGAAGATTTAATTTTCAAACTTGCGCACAGAATAAGAGCAGGCAAGCTCTGTAGGCTGTCATTCTTTTAGCTTTATCTGAGCTGGCCTTAACATTTTGCCTTTTATACTGTTTGGCTAAGAAATGTTAGCCAAACTCCCTTGGCAGTTTGGGACCACATTTCATCTTTTGGAAAATGCAGTTACAAATCCATTTCTATGTTTTGTTTTTTTTTTTTCTTTTGTCTTTTCTTTGTTTAAATAAAAAAGTGAAGCTGTTCAGCCCCTGTTTTGATCCTCTGAGGAGTGTGAGGCCATTTAGATTAAGCAAGTAAGAGATATATTTATTCTTCTTGACAAAGAAAACCAAATTATTTACCAGAAAGCTCTTTGGTTTCCTGTACCTAGCACTTGACTGCAGGGTGCCTTAAAAAAGCAAGACACCAAAAATAAGCAAAAGAATGAGCTCTCAGTGTAATCCACATGGGGGCTGGGAGCTGGTGCCTGGGTTCAGTTCAGAGATGGAGCCAACATTTGTTTCCTTGTGGTTACATTTAGAAACTTTTAACCCTGTCTTTCACCCTCCCTGAGATTTATAAATAGGAGTGTTTCACACAGAAGTGCTCTGGGGAGCCTGCTGGGAGTTCGTTTGGGGTTCTGAATTAGGATGGTGTCTGGGATGATGGTGCCCTTGAGTCATAAATGGCCAGGGCTTTCTTTGAGCCTGAGAGCTCACCTTAGCACCCATTTAAACACAACCTTTCTCAGACTTGGCCGTAGCATAGAAGTTCCCATTACTAGTTTGTGCCCCAACTCTTGCCATGCTGATGGAAACTGAGGCTGTGAGTCAGATTAAGGTCCACTGTTTCCCGGTTGCTCAGAGGGCTCCAGCATCAGGCAGAGCTAAGAACAGCAATCAGATCTGTGCTAATGTAAGTCTGGTTTGTGCATTTGCCCCAGAAGGAGCACTAGGGAAGATGCTAATATTCACATGCCAAGTTACACAACTATGTATTAGGAAAGTACTTGTTACCAGTTATTCTGATAGTCCTCTCTGCTGGATTGCATTGCTTTGATTAATCTACTCTTTGTACTTTATAGTAGCCCAGCTTTCATATTATAATTTTCTTTGATTGAAATAGAAACCTCTCCATGGTAGCCTGAAGTACCTTTGGGTACTTTGAGTCAGTGCCTTCTTATTACCATTATTAAAAGAAAAAAAAAATCAGACTGGAGAGATGGCTTATCGGATAAGGTGCTTGCCTCAAAAGCCTAATGACCCATGTTTGATTCCCCAGTACTCACAGAAAGCCAGATGCAGTGTTGTGTGCATCTGGAGTTTGTTTGCAGTGGCCAGAGGCTCTGATGTGCCCATACTCTGTGTCTTTCTCTTCTCTTTCTTTTTGCTTGCAAATAAATAAATAAAGTATGTTTTTAAAAAAGGTCAGTGGTTTTTAGATGTCCAATGTGTGTATAAAACCACTTCTATCATTTATGTGTTGAGCCTTAATTTTTCATCTGTAAAGTGGTGCAAATAATACTGCTCTTAAGGCTTCTGTGAGTTTTAAGAGAAATAAATATATATAGTGTTTTGAAATAGAAATTTAGGAAGTTGTGAATACCACAAAGTTATTCCTCTGGAAACTGTAATGGCACAAGGAAAACCCTCAAATGGAACTTGGGAACAGCTGGGTGACTAAGGGAGGCTGTAAAGCTCCAAGGAACACTTGGCAGCATTGTGAGTGGAGAGCTGTACTCTCCCCAGGTGGGGGATTGTACTCTGGTGTATGACACCACTATATCATCAGCCTGGTGGGTAGGGCATTTTGTTTGTTATAGTTACTCACAGAATTATTTGTTTATAAAGTGTGAGTTAAAATTAGGGTCCTTGAATCTGTTCATTAGATTTTGACTATGTGACCCCTTTATATATGAAAAATGCACAGTAATAGAAATACTGATGTATCAAGTAATGCTAACTCCATGAATTTTAAAAAAAAAGTGTGTGTGTGTGTGTGTGTGTGTGTGTGTGTGTGCATAAAGCTTTGAACATGATCCTTGTTTTGTTATAATAGCAAACAAAAAGGAGTAATTTCTTTAAAAAATTGTGTGTGTGTGTCTGTGGGTGTGTGTGGCACAGGGCACATGTGGAGGACAGTGAACAACGTCTGGGCTGGTTCTCACCTGTCTACCCCATTTGAGGTAGGCTATGTCTTTGTGGATTCTTGCTCCTCTATTCTTTGCTGTGCTCACCATGAACTTCTAGGAAACAAAACGTCTGGCCTTGGCCTCCCGTCTCAGCCATGGCCCCTGACTCTTTGCATTCCAGCTTTTTACAGAGTCTGGGGTTCCAGTTCAGGTACTCCAGTTTGAATAACAAATGTTTTCTTCCTCAGTCATCTTGCTAGCCCCCAGGAATAGATTTTTATTAATGGGAAAATGCTTCAATTCCTTTTTTCTAGCAAGTAGAGTCCCCAAATGGCTTTTAATGCCTATGTTTAGTATACCTAAAAAAATGTGTATCTACTACATAGTGATTATGAGAATTGTGAAAATTATGGGGAAGCTATGAGTCAAAATGTCGCGAGCACTCTCAAAGATGATTGGTTGAGAGGATTCCGCCGGGGAAGGTCAATGATACTTAGACACTGGTATACTTGCAAAGGAGTTTACTGGGATGAAAGTCACACACAAGCAAGTCCAAACTATCACAAATAATATTATAGCTAATATAATATTCATCGCTACATTACTAACACAAGAATATTTCTAACGAGTCTAACATGTATATGACCTGTCCAACGCGGGGTTCGAGCTGCGACGTTCGAGCTGCGACGTTGTTTCGGTTCGCTGCTCTTCGAGCCGAGTCTTGGTCCGCTGGCGTAAGCTAGTGCTTTAGCTTACGGATGATCATTAGGACAGCGTTTGGACAGCGTTCGGACAGAGTGTCGGGCTGATGAATTCGGGTCGGTGATGTACTCGCGGGGGTCTCAGTCAGGACTGCTGAGTAGCCTTTCAGTCAGTCATAGTGTCGGGGAGACTGAGACAATGGTTGCTGAGCAGCTGGGGTTTTTATACCTTCCAGTGCTTATCTAATAGTTTCACACACACATCTACTAATCTCTACTATGTCACTGCACACAGAGTTTTGCTTACAAGCTTTGACTTTGCATTTTTTACTCTCACAAAAAACTTGTTTATCCTAAACTGGCCCTGGACCATATGCTGGTCCTTACATGCTCATAACACAAAAGTTCCTTTTATTTACACTATCCAAAAAGTCAAGGCCAAAACTTCATTTGGATTCTAGTGATCTGAGTTCTTGCTTTCATCGTTCATTACATTTTGCATATGCAGGCTCAGTATTGAGAGACCTCCTTAGAGAACATTGCCAAAAACCTTGTGCTAGGAATCCCTTGTGGTCTGAAAGACATATGTTGAGCTTGAATCCTAGAATATTTATATAGCTTCTCACATTTTGGATTTTCTGTCTCTGGGGAGTTTGTTTCATCACAGGTCAAGCTGATAGTGGGTTTGCTCTTGTCCCCTCCCACTCTCCACCCCCAGTGCTAACCAGTGACCTTGTCCTCAGCCACTCTGACATCAGGAAAGTCCATTAGCTGTGTGATTCACAATTGTCCTTTCACTGTTGGTTAAATAAAGTTAACTTCTAAAAGTAAAGCATTTTAATTAAATGGAAAATGTGGTAGGTTCATGTAATTAAGAGCAGTTAGCACCTACTCACATGTAAATTTAGTCTGGCCTTCGTTGATGATGACAGGCTTCAGGTACTTGAGTCTGCATGGACCTATGGAGCCACATACCAGACCACAGTGCCACTTTAAATAGCCTTGCTGGAAAGCATAGGGATATAGTCTCAGAGCCACTGATAAGTTATGGAGTGGCTGGGAGCTGAAATAATGCTCTTAAAAGCTAGAAGTGCTTCTTTTTGTTTCTTTCTTCATCTGTAAAATGAGGGGTTTGGGATTAGATCAGATCATGGCTTCTTAAACTTTTTCTATTCTCCATCTCTTTTTTAATCTTAATTTTTATTTATTTATTTGATAGAGAAGGTGGGGATAAAATGGATATGCCAGGGCCTTTGGCTGTTGCAAACAAACTCCAGACACGTGTGCCACCTTGTGCATCTGGCTTACATGAGTACTGGGGAATCAAACCTTGTTCTTTGGCATTGTTGTCAGGTTCCTTAACCACTAAGCCATCTTTCTAACCCTCTGTCTCTTTTTATAACATTTGCTAATACTAAATCATGAAGAAGAAATTTATTTTAAATCAACTTTTTTTCATCTTTTGTTTTTCGAGATAAGGTGTCACTGTAGCTTGGGCTGACCTGGCATTCATTATGTAGTCTCAGGGTGGCCTCGAACTCTTGGCGATCCTCCTACGTCTGCCTCCCAAGTGCTAGGATTAAAGGCGTGTGCCACCACACCTGACTCATGTAGCTTGAAAAAAAATTGAGACAACCTCCTATATAGCCCAGGCTACCGTCAAGTTCACTTTGTAGATGAGGAGGACTTTAACTCCTGATCCTCATGCCTTCATCTCCCAAATGCTGGGATTACAGGCATGCACCACCATACCTGGCTCTAACCAGCACTTTTTAAAATCAAACATTGGAACACAAAACAATCCAAAGATAGATACAAAGTAATGACAATGGGAAAATATTGAGGGTCTTGTTTTCTGTAATTAAACCGCTAAGTTTCTATAAGGCAGGAACGTTTGTATATAAAGTAAAGACATTGCAGTTCACAACACGTGGTCACATGGTGTGTGAGCCGGGGTGTTTCAGACATCGTTTGTTAGCGTGGCAGGGTCTGACAGCAGCACAGTGCTGGGCACACGTGTGTGCATGGAACTAAGGCTACAGGAAGTCACGTGACGCAACCTGGGCCATCATCGTCAAACACCTTGGATGTGTTTCACGTTGGACTTTGAATTATTTTTTTGGCTATTGCATGCTCAGCAACCTTTACCATCCGCAGATTTTCCAAGACCCTCTATATGTGGCCATAACTCATTGCTTAAGAATATGGGGATTAGACTTTTGAGAACTTGCTTGGAGGTTCTAGCAGGGGAACACAGCTACTTGTTTACCTTTGACCAAAGGCCAGTCCTCCTCTATTCGGGGAAGGTCGGCCTCTTCGACTGAGCACGCAGCTTGGGGAGGGACACACATGGAGCAATGAGGGAAGAAGGGGACACCCACCTAGCCAGCCAGATCAGCCGAATCAACCTGGCAATCAATGGGGTGACAGATGTCGCAGCCAGATTGCCCTCACATCCTGATACCTTCGAAAAGCCTCTGTATCCCACTTTCTAAGCCGCCACAGGGTCCATACTCTGGGGCTTTTCCGTCTCCTTTCTGAACTTGTTTCTTCCTTCTTTGTCCCTTCCAGGTCTGCTTACTGAGGCCATAAATCATGAAAAGTCATTTCAGGATAAGCAGCAAACAAGATGGGTGTCTCAAGCAGATGATGTTTGATGCTCAGTGAGATTGTTGATGATGATTGCTTAGGCTTTGGCTTGTTTGGAGCCTCTCAGGCCCTGTACAATCCAAATAGGTGACATTTGTATATAATTTCACCCTGGTAAATTAAATCAGAACAACAGAGGGAAGCAAAATACGGACACTGAGTATAGGTTAGACAACAATGATAGAAAAATGGTTTGGATTATTTATAATTATGGTCTGACCTTGGTTCCAGTAAGGGTGTCTTTGGTTAAGTGAGGTAATACATAGTAAATATATATATCTGCGTACAAAGTATATCCATATAAACTCTAAATTTAATGCTTCATTGTACCACATGTCACTTTTGATGACTCACCACTGCTTCATAAACAAAACTTCCAGACACTTGTCTTGTTGAAATTCATTTAAACACTACTGATTATTCACAAATAGAGAGCTTTTGTTTCTCAAACAAATTTATACAGAACCACAGTATATAACAAAATCCAAACAGTGCTATTTCCTGGGCTCTATTGCAGCCTTTAGGGGCACTGGGGACTTTAGTTACATTGATTACAAGTTTCTGTTTTTTAAAATTTATTTATTTGTTTGCAAGCAGAGAGAGAGAGAGAGACAGACAGACACAGACACAGAGAATGGGCATGCCACGGCCTATAGCCACTGCACATGAACTCCAGATGCATGCGCCCCTTGTGCATCTGGCTTACATGGGTCCTGGGGAATTGAACCTGGGTCCTTAGGCTTCACAGGCATACGCCTTAACCACTAAGCCATCTCTCCAGCCCTGATTGCAAATTTCTGACTGAAAAAAGAAAAATCATTTGGTTGTCATTGTAAAGAGGCAAAATATATCATGATAACAAAATTACAAAATATTTAATGGTCATGGTAGACTCTGGCTTTGGTGGCAGCATAGTGGGAACTATATGTCTACTTTGAAAATCATTTGTGCTCAATGTTGAGTGATCTCAAATGCTCATTATGTGAGGACTGATCTAAAATGAGAGCTGAGTTTCAGAAAGGTTTACTGGGCTGGAGAGATAGCTCAGCAGTAAAAAGTGCTTTCTTGCAAAGCCTGTCAGCCCTGGTTCGACTCCCCATATAAAGCCAGATGCACAATATGGTGCATGCATCTGGAGTCCCTTTGTAGTGGTAGGGTTCCTGGTATACCCTATTCATTCATAGTCATTTTCTCTCTCTCCTTCTCTTTCTCTTTCTCAGGCAAATGAAAAAAAAAAAATCAAGGTTTACTGCTTGCCTTATATTCCATGGGGGTGGGAGGGCATCACAAAGACAAAGGTGTGTTTTTTTCTTAAGTTCTATGTGTGCCAAGATTAATAAAATTAAAAAAAAAATTTTGACCTGGCGATTTTCATAGCAATAGTTTAAATCCGACTGCACATTCCTGAATATAAGGCACCCCCGTCAGCATAATTCAGAATTTTGTATTCTAAGAAGAAAAACATAAAAAGAAAGCTTGAATGTGTGAATTTCTTGGAGTGAACTCCACTAAAAGTATGTTGATGCTTAGTTATATACAGAAAACAATATAAAACACATTGATTTAGAAAACCTGAATTTCCTGCCCTGTTTTCACGAAGCAGCTGCATTTGAACCGTTTGTGATTTAACACCTGCTTTTTTTTTTTTTAAATCACTAGCACCACCTTGGGCCATTCCCACTGTTCCTGAGTACTTTCTGCGGAACATGCAAACTTGTTTCCTTGTAAGCTTCTACAGCATGGCAGGAAGTCTACACTGTTCACCCTCTGTCTAATGTTTTCTCTTCCCGCCCTCCCTCACCAGGCTGCCCTCAGACTTGCTGTGTAGCCTCGGCTTGATTGAACTGGTGATCCTCCTACCTCAGCTTCTCTGGGATTTCAGGTAGACATCATCATGCTCATTCAATTTTCTATGGGATGTTAAAAATAATTACTTGGAAAGAAGAAAAGTCATAAGCCCATTGACTTTTTAAATATATAAATGTCCAATTGATGGTGTAAGTTGGATTATTTCCATGTCTTTATTTTTCTTTGGCCATGTAAGTGACTGGATTTCCTGCTTTACTGATGTTGGGCCAGGCCTGAAATCTGTGTGGTCAATAGAATATAAGTGAATGTGGGCTGGAGAGATGGCTTAGTGCTTAAAGGCACTTACCAGCAAAATCTGACGGCCAGGGTTCAAATACCCAGTACCCATGTAAAGCCAGATGCATGAAGTGGCCCATGCATCTGGAGTTTGTTTGCAATGGCAAGAGGCCATGGCATGCCTATGCATTCTCATCTTCCCTCCCTCTTCCCTCCTTCCCTCCCTCTCCCTCTCCTCCCTCCCTCCCTACTTCCCTCCCTCTCTCTCTCTTTGGTTGCAAATAAATAAAATCTATTTTTTTGTTTTTTTTTTTTTTCACGGTAGGGTCTCACTGTAGCCCAGGCTGACCTGGAATTCACTCTGTATTCTCAGGGTGGCCTCGAGCTCACAGCAGTCCTCCTACCTCTGCCTCCCGAGTGCTGGGGTTAAAGGCGTGTGCTACCATGCCTGGAATCTTTTTTTTTTTTTTTTTTTTGAAAGAATACAAGTGAATGTGATGCACATGAATGCTTTAAATGTGATGGGTCTTTTGTGTTCCTGTGATCCAGGATGAGTTGCTGCCTTAGCCTGTCTGGTCAGCTACAGCTCTGTAAGTTGCATCCTACCCTTGGCCTAACAGGTCTAATTGATGAGTTGTATTACAAATCATAGTATTTCTGTGTTTCCTATGTCTGGATTAGCATAATCGGAAGTTGCATTACAGACAGTTAAATGAGTCTTAGATCAAAACTAACTTTGGTGGTAAAGGCCAGCTAGAAGGGGCCATGCCATAGCCCAGGATTCTTGACAGTAGGCGTTTTCAGGAATACAGAAAACATGAAAACCAGATGCATGCAGTAAAACGTATCACAAGCCTTATGTGCAGTGTTCATTTTTCCAGTGAGATCTCCAGAGGGCCCGTGAATAGAACCTGTTGGTTTCTTCACTGATGACTCATTTTTGAGTACAGTAGGAAAAAGTTAATGGCTTTTTTATTAGGAGAGTCTCAAAGTCTCTGTATGTACACTCATTTCTTTTGCAAATTATGTGATATGTAAACCTAGACACCATGCATGTGCCTGCCTGGTGTGGTTAAAGTTATCTGTGTGGTTAAAGTTACCATAGGAACGGTCATCACTCTCTGAGGAAAAGGAAACACCTATAGAAAAAGTTTAGCTTTATATATTAAAAAATTCTTTTGAGCAAAAGAATTTGAGATAAATATCTGCAGTTATATCTGCATTGATATACTGTGCCTACTTTACTACTGAGATTTAGATCCCAAAGTAGATAATTTCATTGAAGCAATACAGTTTGATAGGTGGGTGTTTGATAGGATGGTTTCCAAAAATATATTTAATCAAATTTCAGTGCTGTGTTCTTTCATTATCATTCATTTCCCTTCCATGATTAACTTGATGAATGTAGCACTTTGGACAGTGAGACTGTTTCTTCACCCTGATTTCATCCAATTCATGTGAAAAGCCTAACACACACACACACACACACACAACAACAACAACAACAACAATTCTGGTCTTCCTGGAAATTCTGATTTAATTGGCCTGAATATTTTTTGTCAGACTTTTAACTATTCTTATACCTGTAGCCTTCCTGAAGACGATATTCCAAAACTCTTCAAATTCAGGTTTCTAAAAATAAATGTTTTGTTTGTGGGATTGTCCACTTAGATGATCTCTGGTATTTAGATCAACTGGATAGTATCCAATCTGCTAGAAAATTGGGGTCCTGTTTGTAGTTTTGTTTTCCCCCTGCTTTTGGCCCATTCTTGGTCTGGTGGTGGGGGAAATGCCATCAGTAAATCAGCAATGCTGGCTCTGGGGAGGACTGTCCACTAGGAGTCTAGCCAGCGAGGTAGTTCCCGGCTACTTATTCAGTCACAGTGTCCTAATCTATGGCAGGAAACTGACCTAAGTGGAGGAAGACTTTCCTCTGAGAAGAGCAGACCTGTGCACCTGCTTTGTGACTCAGTTGTGCCATGTGTGGTAGAGGGAACTTTGTTGAGATGAGGCAGCAGGCTCACCTTTCTCTCCAGCTGATGTAAATAACTCATGACAGGACACAATAAAAGATGGCAATGCCTAAATCAGTGTTGTTCACAAAGCTAGACACACAGGGCCTTGGCATATGCCCTGAGAGGGACTCAGGCCTGGAACTGCAGCTTCTTCTACTTTATAAGTCATTTTCTTTTTTTCTTTTCTTTTTTTTTTTTGGTTTTTTGAGGTAGGGTCTCACTCTGGTCCAGGCTGACCTGGAGTTCACTATGGAGTCTCAGGGTGGCCTTGAACTCACAGCGATCCTCCTACCTCTGCCTCCCGTGTGCTGGGATTAAAGGCGTGCACCACCACGCCCGGCGCTTCTACTTTATAAGTCATTTTCTTAAAAGATGATTTTCTTCGTCCCCCTTTAACTAAGTATTACTGACTAAATGTCTATGGATTTATTTCCCTTTGACCTGAAGAGCAATGACATCCCCTTAGCCAGCAGAGTGCTAGCCACCATGTAATACAGTCAGTCCTCCTGACTCAGGTTTGCTCTTCTAGAATCCTCACCACCTTGTGGGTAAGCTTGGGGAAAGGCTGTTCATGTGGCACTGTTAGAAGTATGGGATTGTGGGGTTCTGCATAGTAGAGTGACTTTAGATAAAAATGTACTATACATTGCAACAAGCTAGTAGAAGGGATTTTGATAAATGTTTGAGGAGGTCACCATACTTAGCTCACTCAATTTAAGCATTATCGAACATATTGAGACATTACACGGCACATGGTACCAAACTAATATGCCAGTTTTTATGTTTTATCTATCAGTTAAAAAATAAAAGACTTGGTCATGATGACTCTCAGCTGTGTTTCCTAGCCCTTGGGAGGCTACGGCAGGAGGACTGGCATGAGTTTGAGGCCTGAGCTGTAGAGTGAGATACTCTCAGAAAACGAAATGAAATCAAACCAATCCAGATGAGAACAGACCAATATTCATGTCTATTTTCTCCCCAAACTGACTTTGATGGCGTTTGTGTGTGAGGCAATGTGCTTCAGACTAGAGGCTGTGAGTTCAAACTTGTAAAAGTTCCGTTCTGGTGCTTTTTTTCTTTTTGGGGGAAGGGGGATAGCCGTATGACTTAGGTAGTTAAAAAAAAATTTCAGGACTGGAGAGATGGTTCAGTGGTTAAGGGTGTTTCTTGCGTAAGCACAAGTGCCTGAGGGGATATGAGACTGCCTGAGCTTAAATCTCCAGAACACATGTAAATAGCTGAGCCTGTAATCCCCTTCCTTCAGGAGAGCAGAGACCTAGGTTCAGCAACAGACTTGGGCTCACACAAGAATGGGCAGAACTCTCCAGCCACTGCACATAGGGGCGTGGGGCTCTACATGAGCACGTGCATGTGCATAGAGTGAGATACACGCTCTGGAGTGTAGAGTGCACAAAAACTTGTGTTTTTTTTGGGGGGGTGAGTTTCAAGACAGGGTCTCACTTCAGTTCAGGCTGACCTAGAATTCACTCTAGTCTCAGGGTGACCTTGAACTTGTGGCAATCCTCCTACCTCTGCTTCCCAAGTGCTGGCCTTAAAGGCGTGCACCACCATGCCCAGCTTTACAAAAACCTGTTAAACATCATGTTCTTCCTCCCTTCCATCCCACAGGGTCTTATGTAGTCCAGGCTGGCCTCATTCTCACTGTATAGACGAATATGACCTTGAACTTCTGATGCTCTACCTTCTGTGTACTGAGATTGTATGTATGCACTGCTATGTTCAGTGTTTTTAAATCATGATTTCTTCATCTCCAAAATGAGAATAGAGATGAAGGTGGTAGAGTTCACCTGAACTGACAGCTCTTGGGAGGCAGAAGTAGGATCTTCAAGCCTTGTCTGGCTACCAAGGGAGACTGTCTCAGAACAAGAAGACAATTCAGGAAGAATGACAATCACCTGCCTCAGAGGGAAATAGTGAAGATTCACTGAGGTGCTGCAGCCCTTAAAATCGTTGGTGGCCCACTGTCAATACACATCTCACTGTCACTACTCCTTCTTACAGTAAATGTCAGAGAAACTGAGGTCCTGGGTGATTTCTTAAGAAAAAGGCCTTTTGGAGTTCTGCTTTGGGTTTCTATTTAATGAGTTTTCAAGACTAACTCTGTGGTTACTAGCTCACTGAAGATCAGAATTTATTTTTATTTTTTCTTTAAAAATCTTCTCTTCATCCATAATTGAAAACTTCTGTGTATCAGCTGTATGGTATACATGAGATGGTTAGTGTGAATCTTAAAGGACTAGTCCTACTACTATAGGAATTCTGTAAAAGCTGCACATTGGGGGCTGGGAAGATGGCTTCGTGGCTAAGGAAATTACCTACAAAGCCAAAGGACCTAGGTTCGATTCCCCAATACCCACATAAAGCCAGATGCACAAGGTGGTGCATGTGTCTAGAGTTCATTTACAGTGGCTAGTGTGCCTATTCGTTCTGTCTATTCTGTTTCTCTCTTGCAAATAAATAAATATATATATATTTTTTAAAAAACTAGACTTTTTTCATTAATTTTTAAAAGACAAAGCCCTGGCACCAAAGTTTAAGAAATACAGTGGTAACATTGTGACAATAACTTACTTGGAAAACATGGCAGTTGCCACAAGTAAAAAAAATCCTTGAAGATACATAGATTCCTTGCATGTTTTTATTTAACTTAGGAGACATTGCATGATGGAATAATGAAACCATTACTAAACGTGAATTAAAAATCAATACTTTTATAAATATGAATCTAGGAATAAGTTCTTATTTTTAACAGAGCTCTAAAGCTCCTTTCTTTGTTTTATTTATTTATTTATTTTTGTTGTTGGTTTTTCAAGGTGGGGTCTTACTCTAGCTCAGGTTGGCTTCAAATTCACCATGTTACTCCTACCTCTGCCTCCTGAGTGCAGGGATTAAAGGCAAGTCCCACTTTGCCTGGCTCTAAAGATCCTTTTTAACCTACTTTTATAGCATGCATATTAAAATAGATTATATTTTAAGCAAACAATTACCACAAACCCAACTTTGATTATATTTGCATGGGGAAGAGGCCTTCAGTTCTAATGTAGCAGTGTGGTGGTGGAGAAATGAAGCTAGTGACCTTTTATGTTGATAGCTGATCATTCCAAATTTGCTCTTTGGGAAATATGCCATGGTACCTGTTGTTGATTTTTTTCTAACCTATGGGTCACAGATGTTTCCTCAGTGCCTTTTCTGTGTAGTGGTACACACATATATATAGCTCTGTCTGAGAACAAAAAGACCATATACATCCATTTTTTTATTTCATTTAGAGCATGTTTTCATTTGCACTTTGGTTTGAACATAGGTGGTAATGCCACCTTGTTCAATAAGAAAGTAGCCACACTGTATATATACTGTATATGGGTAAAATTTTATTTTATATGTCAATCAGTTCTCTGAATCTTTTTTACTGAAACTGAGGAAAATATATAGAGAAATGAAACAAAATAAGACAAAACCCAAACAGACTTAAAATATCTTGGTGTGCCGGAAACTGTCAGCCTCAGTGGCCAAGTTCACGTCTGTGTCACTATGGCCTCTGACTGGAAAGCCATCATTTCCTTTAACCAGAGGAATGTGCTGAAACAGTAGTAGGTGTTGGTTAAAATTAGAATCAACTAATTCCATAACCAGAGCTACAGACATGTTAAAGTAATAAAAGTGACAGAGCTGTACTTGTGAGTCCTTGTGGGTCAAGAGGTTTTCCATTTAGTTCAGCTAACTACAGTTGGATTCTGTCCCTGGGCTTGGCAGGTGGCATGCATGGCGGGCTTTCCAGTTCTGAGCTGGAAACTCACAACTCTCCTGCTGGATGTGCTGACCAGTGGAAGGCAAACTGACAGCATCCTTTTCTTTTCTTTTCTTTTCTTTTCTTTTCTTTTCTTTTCTTTTCTTTTCTTTTCTTTTCTTTTCTTTTCTTTTCTTTTCTTTTCTTTTCTTTTCTTTTCTTTTCTTTTCTTCCCCTTCCCCTTCCCCTTCTTCCCCTTCCTCTTCGTCCCCTTCCCCTACCCCTTCTTCCCCTTCCTCTTCTTCCCCTTCCCCTTCTTCCCCTTCTTCCCCTTCTTCCCCTTCCCCTTCCCCTTCCCCTTCCCCTTCCTTCCTTCCTTCCTTCCTTCCTTCCTTCCTTCCTTCCTTCCTTCCTTCCTTCCTTCCTTCCTTCCTTTTTTGTTTGTCGCCTTGTACCCTCTGTCACCTCCTGAGGCTGAGCCCTGGACAAGGTTCCACATTGACGCTACTTGTGTTTAATAGCTCAGTACTGCGTCCACACTCTCCAACTCTATTACAAGCTGAGCTTGCCAAGGCTCCAGCACTGTAACTGTACACTGTGGACTGAGACTATTACATGAATTGTTCTTCTCTTGAAGCTATTTATTTGTAGCAATAGCTGCTAACATTTGCTGCCTCTTGAGAAGCAGAGAGTGCATACTGACGCGGTTTCCGTGGAGAGGGAAGAGCAACAGAGCAACCACTACTCACAGTCCCAGATCCCGTTGCTGGGTAAGGATGACATGGGCGAGGGTCAGAGGCTGTGCCCGCCCAGGGTGCAGATTTTACTTCTGGAGTGAGTGTATCTGCAGAGGCGGGGCGCGTGATGGGTCTGCACACTTTGCAGTTGTGTTGACTCAAACTTGTTAGAAGGTTCTGGGAAAGTGCTTTTCAATGTAATGGCCTTGATCACTCGGCTATAGTTTATTTTGGCCTCTTTTCCTCACACATGCGGAGTTACAACAGTGCCACCAGTGTGCAGTTCCACAGCTGCTCAGTTTTTCCATCAGATACCTAACATGTACAAAATGACTTTTAAACGGTGTGCCTCTATCCAGGGTCTTGGCACCCAGCACCCTTTTCTTGTTAACATGATTTTAAAAGTCCATGTTGCCATTTTCTCAATGAATAAGCTGAGTTAGAGAGATGTTGCTTAGGGTGGGGATGCACAGTCCTAATCCCAGCACTCTGGGTGCTGAGGCAGGAGGAGCCTGAGTTTGACAGCAGGCTTGGCTACATAGTGAGCTTTGATGCCAGCCTGAGATGCATAGTGAGATCCTGTCTCCCCTCCTCCCCACCCTTTCCCTTGCACTAAGAAGAAAAGACAGAGATAAGTGGCATCAAGAGGTCAGTATGCAGTAACGTGGAGGAAACTGGAAAGGACTAGAATATGGATTGTCTTTGGAGCCTAAGATAAATAGATGGCCTAGGATCTGATGGTCTCCATGGTTACTGGGAGCTGTGTTCAAGTGAATTGTTATTCTGAACAAGCCTGTGTGAGGATATTCTTGTCATCTTTCTACTTTTTAGTATTTGTTCTTGTTCTTGAATCAGCTAATGGAATCACTGTAGGGCTGAAGAGATGGCTTAACAGTTAAGTTACTTGCCTGCGATGCCTAAGGACAGAGGTTCACTTCCTCATTACCCATGTAAGCCAGAAGCGTAAGGCAGCACTTGGGCATGGAGTTTGTTTGCAGTGGCTGGAGGCCCTGCCTCATCCATATTCTCTTTCTATGTCTTTTTTTCTCTCTCTGTCCAGTAAACAAACAAATAAATAAATAAAATAAAGATTTTTTTTTAAAAAAGAGAAATCTCTCTAAAGTTAGTATAATTTATAGGATGTTGCCCTGCCACACTTCGTGCTTATGTGTGTCATAAGAATCCAGTTTCCTGCTACCCTCTATTCATGGAGAACGTTTTATGCTCTTAGCAATATTTTATTCTTTCAGGGGCTATTTACATAGCTGGGGCTAGTTATGGCTTCTTGGAGCCAGGCAGTTATATAAGCACCATACTCTAATCCACTGCACCCTTGGAGCATTCTCAGTGGTTATCATTTGCACTTCAAAAATCATTTCATAGGTTTTTATAAAACCTTAATTAACTACTATTGCTTGGAGAAAGGATAGTTTCTGGTTAATTGGATTTTTTCCTGAAGGTTAAACATTTTATCTTTTCTCAGCTTTTCTTAACTTTTCTTTTTTGGCTATTTCAATTCTGATGTTAGGATTTTGAAAATCAGTGCTTCTTTGAATCAGTCTGTAGTAGTACCTCAGAGTCTTCATGTGATTTTCAGATACTGTTATTTGGGCTTTGCTTTTTATAGGGGCATAAGACGCTCAGGGTGTGGTTGATGAATTCTCTGGTTTTATTTGGGGAGGGGAATTAAATCCCTTTTGTATTACTATGTTTTCTTGTACCATCTCAGGTACAAGATTCAGAATGATAAAATTGTCTCATCTATAGCTTAGTTATTTATATAATCTTGCTACTTGAGGGATTACAGATACCCTAGCAATATATAAGGTGTGAGTCATTAGTGAACTGCTTGAGGTAGTGATTTTTTCCTTCAGTGTGAAAGTGAAATTAGCTCATCTGCTAATAAAGATGATAAAGGCATCGAACAAATGTTTACTAAGCATCTAGTCTGGGCTTTTAAAAAGAGTAACATTAGGTAGTTTGAATGATGATACATTGCATCAGCCTCTGTTCATAGCAGTTCTGATTATCTTGTTTGAAATAGGTGTTGTAAATTTTTGTAAATGTTCCAAATTTTTGCACACAGTTTTTAAAAATGACATTCAAGGCAGGCCTGGTGGTGTGTGCATTTAATTCCAGCACTCATAAGGCACAGATAGGAGGAACGCTGTGAGTTCAAGGCCACCCTATGACTCTATAATGAATTCTGGGTCAGCTTGGTTTAGAGGCAGGGCTAGACTGTACCCTCAAAATAAATAAATAAATAAACAAACAATGAATTCAAGAACAAAAATTTACTAATCATAAATTGTAGATATTGCAGAATACAGATTACTTTAATGAAAGTGAGGAATGGATAGCTTTAATTTTTCAAAACATATTTTATTCATTTGCAAGCAGAGAGAGAGAGAATGAGAGAGTAGAGAAACAGAATGAGAGAATGGGCATGCCAAGACCTTCAGCTGCTGCAAAGGAACTCCAGATGCACGTGACACTGTGTATCTGGCTTTATGTAGGTACTCCTAAGTTAATTTTTAATACTGACTTCCAAATATGTCACTAAGAATTTACAGCCAGGCATGGTGGCACATGTCTTTAATCCCATCACTCAGGAGGTTGAGTTAGGAGGACTGCTGTGAATTCAAGGCCAACCCGTGACTACATAGTGAATTACAGGTCAGCCTGGGCTACAGTAAGACCCTATCCTGATAAAGAATTTAGTCAAAGTAGAGTTTCCATCATCAAATGTTATGTTAACAATGAGAGCTGAAATACTTGAAAGTAAAGAAGACTGTTTCTATTTTATGTTTTGGCTTAAAGAAAAATGGAACCAGGGTTGGAGAGATGGCTCAGTGGTTAAGGTACTTGCCCTAAAATCCTAACGACCCAAGTTCAGTTCCTTAGTACCCACATGAAGACAGATTCACAAATTGGCACATGCATCTGAAGTTTGTTGGCAGTGGTTAGAGACCCTGCCATATGCTTCCCCCCACCCCTGTCTCCTGGGTGTGATGGCCCACATCTTTAATCCCAGCACTTGGGAGGCTGTGGTTGGAGTATCACTGTGACTTTGAAGCCAGCCTGAGACTATATAGTGAATATTAGGTCAGCCTGGGCTAGAGCGAGATCCTACCTCAGGGAGAGGAGGGGAAAGAGGAACCAACTATTTCCCGTGTTTTCTCTCTTAGTTCTTTTATTGATCTAGTCAAACTATGATTATATGAAATAACTGTTAAAAAGTTCTTGAGGGGGGACTAGAGAGAAGGCCCAGCAGTTAAGGCACTGCCTGCAAAAGCCTAAGGACCTGTGTTTGATTTCCTAGTACCCATGTAAAGCCATATGCACAAGGTGGCACATGTGCCTGGAGTTTATTTGCAGTGGACGGAGACCCTGGTGTGTCCATTCTCTCTCTCTCCATCAAATAGAAATAAAAAGTATATGACGGACTAAGGAGATGACTTCGTGCTTAAAGGTACTTGCTTACAAAGCTTGCTGGTCAGGTTTGAGTCTCCAGCATCCACATAAAGCCAGATTACAAAGTAGTACATATATCTGGAATTTGTTTGCAGTAGGAAAAGAACTTGGTGCCACCATGCACACACTTGCATGTACATACACATATAAGCAATTCAAACTTAAAAACAGTACACGAAAAGCCTGAAGGAAATGTGGCAAAGGTAAGGACTTGACAAGAAGTAGGTTTCTGGGGAATGCATGCTAATCTCAGCTCTTATGAATGCTTAAACTATAAAACACTTTCAGGTGAATCATTCTATGAATTTATTTTCGACATAACTGTGAATTGTTTCATTTTGGTCCTGTGAAATAGTCCTTATGCTGAGTCTTGCTGGGGTCTGTGATTTGTAGGTGTGAGGGTAAATTTCACACTTGAAGGGGAAGCAGTCTGCTTCTATCAGTTCTTTATGAAGAGCTTGTCTACAGAGCAAGTGTCTCTTATTATTCGACAAGTGAGGGCAATGGAGAGGTCAGGCTAGTGTGGAATCCTGAGAAATAGTAACTAAAAGGAAAATCTTTTTTGCTAATAAATCCTCAGTACATCAGTGCTGAAACCTTACTTACACTAGCAGTACTTGTTCAAACAAAAGTACTGTTTTTCAAAGCTGTGTAGGGCATGCAAAAAAATAATTATTATGCTGCATGATGAGTAAATTCATCATTATGTATCTTCATTGGATCTGGATTATCTTTCTATATCTGTATGTATATCTACATATTTCCACAGTATTTCAGAGGCCTTTGCCTCTGAAACTAATGAACATGTCACACTTAAGGGTTGGATTAACTTGAGGTGGTGTGCAAGATCCTGGTGAATGAGGTGGGCTGAGATGAGGGAGTGTGGGTATTACAGCAGATATGAGGCATATATATTTATATAGTGTATTTATCTCTCTTCCCACTGAAATGACAGAAAAGGAGTAACTTCCTAAGGAATAGGGAAGCTGGGAGCTAGCTGGGCAATGAGGAGCATCGGGGCAGAGTGCTGTCATGACAGTCCCTTCCACTAAGAAGTGAGGGCACCAGACAAAAAGGAGAGCTCTTAGTGGAGCCCTAGTGCCGACTACCAGGAGGATTAAGAGCAGCTGTGAATTCTGGGGCCAGCTTGCCTCCAGAGATGTGAGAAAATGCTGCTTGCTCAGTACTCACAGGCTCACTGAAGCCTGAGAAAAGCCCTCAAATAAGACCAGCTTCTGTGGGAGAAATAGCAGCTTTCCTGCGGTGGAGGTGAATTGGTAGCAGACAAAATAAGTTCTGGCTGTGCAGACAGAAGGGGCAGGCAGTGTCCCAAAATGGAAAGGAAGTGCCCACCTTGAGTAAATACTTCTTACAATGCCCGGTCCACAGCTTACCTGCCTGACATCTTTTTCTTCATGTCACCTGAATGTCACTGAGTCTGCGTCTCAGCCTTCCCTTTTTGGGGTGTTTCCAAAGGTAGAAACACTGTAGGCAGCAGTGGAGGAAACCTCACCAGCCACCTGAAGGCGTAAGAGTGACGAGCTCAGCAAGCATCACTAGATGCTTGAGGGAAAGAGTGAAGTAGCCAGCTGCTGCCCTACAGTCACCGCAGCTGACAGTCCCTGGGCTTGTGTTATGGGCAGTGCCGGTGGAGCTGCTAAGGGCAGAGCACATGGAGTGAGGAAAGCCACACTCTACACTTAACAGTTTTCCTGGGTGTGTATATGTCTGGGAAATGGGATGTCAAATTCATACCCTTTTAAATTGATGTTATTTCGTTGCTCATAGTGAACATTTTAAACTAAAACAAGTTTTAAGAAAAATGGGGAAGGGGGGGGCGGCCAGAAGATGGGCTTGGTGGCACACATCTTTAATCCCAGCACTTGGGAGGCAGAGGTAGGAGGAGCGCTGTGAGTTCAGGGCCACCTTGAGGCTATGGAGTGAATTTCAGGTCAGCCTGATCTAGATTGAAACCATACCAACAAAAAACAAAAAACAAACAACAACAACAACAAAAAGCTGGAGAAATTGCTCCGCAGTTAAGGTGCTTGCCTGCAAAGCCTAAAATCCTGGGTTTGATTCCATAGTACCCATGTAAATCCAGATGCACAAAATGGCGCATGTGTCTGGAGGTCATTTGTAGTGATGAGAACCCTGGCATGCCCATCCTCCCTCCCTCCCTTTCTCTTTCTCTCTTCCTCCCTCTCACTCTTCCTCCCTCTCTTCCTCTCTTTCTCTCTCTCTCTTCCTCCCTCTCCCTCCCTCTCTTTGCTTACAAATAACATGAAAAAAGAAAAACAGCTGATTTACATCTTGAGCTTAGGAGATGATATCAAGATAGTGTTGTAAGGATTGCTTGGCTATATATTCCATGTGAAAAAGTTAGTATAACTGGTTGTTTTAATTTAAAACAATTGCCTTTCAAAGTATGTCAAGACTGTTGGTTATAGTAATTGATACATGAGTTTTACCATTAGGGTTATCTATAGTAGTTAACCAGAAAGGCGTGAGAGGCAGAGTTTCATGTAACCCAGAGTGGCTTCAAATTTGTTACGTAGGATGGCTTTGGGCTCCTGGTCCCCCTCGTCCACTTCCCAAGTGCTGGAATTACACAAGTCCACTTCCATACCTGGCTTTGAATAGATTTTTAATTAACATCATGTGGCTACTAGAAAACTAGCAAAGAAATGCACAACAGACTCAACATTTCCTGATTTAGAACAGGTCTAGTTTTGCTTATTACTTGAGAGAGACCTAAAAATTGCTCTAACGTCTTACTGCTAATTTTTCTGTAGTAGAGGTGATGAGAAATCTTGGGGGGAAGAGAGGGAAGAAAGAATTCGGAAACACAGAAATTCACATAATGATAGCAATCAGAAAATGAGTTGAAAATGAGGTGTGAGATATGGGAGGTTATTAGTACTTGTGATGAAAAAGGAAAAAGAAATGAAGGTGTATGGTATTTCTGTTCATCTTTCTTTGAAAGCTAAACCCTTATCACATTTTGCTCTGGCAAAGCGCCACTTTATGATAGACCTGACTATAACCTTTCCTGGAAGTCTTTGGCCTTAGAGCCGCCTTCTTGGTTTTTATGTATGAGCCAAGAATTGAACAGCTCTGCTTTGTGCATAGCCTGCGTTTGTTTCTCTTCAGCTTGTATGTGTTGGGGGAGGGATAAGTTTACCAAGTCTATTGATTCCATGCTGTGGTGATGAGCCATGGCCTGAACTTGGGAGTTCATTCGGCCTTGCCTTACATATTGGCTGGCAGTCCACTTTCAGGAAACAGCTCATGGAGTTGGGGGAAAAAAAAACTTGAAAATTAACAGGCTCTAAGCAAGTTGTTTATGGATCAATGTGTAACTAGGATGTCTGATTAAAAAAAGAAAGAAAAAAAAATGCAGATGGGTGGGGATGGAAGAGCAAATCTGTGTAGCTGGCCAAGTACTATCTGGCCATATCAAAGATGGAAAACAGTCATGTTCAGTGAATAGCAAGGTTTTGTTCATTCATCTGGCAGGCTTTCTCCACCAGCCTCTGGTTTCTCCTGCACCATCCTCACTTTCCCTGCTGTGCTGTCTGTGGGGAGTCTAGGAATATTTGTTGATCACTCTGCTTTCCTGGTTACTCTTGGTGTTGCTGTTTGAAAATTACTGGTGAATGTGATCTTCACCCCTCCTTCCATTGTTATGTGGAAAAAAGCCAGTAAAAATGAACATCTGGCAATGAAACTGTCCCAATTTAAGGAGGAAGTTTGCAGGATTTATGATCTTCCTTTTACTCAAGTATGAGCTGGAGAAGAGCTGGGGTGTGACATTTTGCTTCAGAGTTAGTTATTCTGGGGTCAGGTGGAGGGGGTGCCAGGTCTGTGGGCCTGTGTTGCATAAACACTTCAAATCCTCATAGAGTCTGTGGTCTTCAGAATGCTGTTGTCTCCTGACTCATTTGTGATGGGATAGTGGATGTGAATTGACTATAAGTTCCTGTCCCCTGATCACCAGTCAGAATTAGTGAAATTGGCCCCAATAAATCCTTCCTCCCACATTTTTTCCTTTAATAACTTATTTTCATTGAAGCTACTTTAATATTGTATGATGGTGATGCACATCTATAATCCCAGCCAGCACTTGAGAGATGGAGGCAGGAGGATCAGAAGTTCAAGGTGGTCCTTGGCTACATATATGAGACCCTGTGTCGAAAACAAATAAAAGAAAATGAACTGTATAGCCCAGTAGAAGGCTGCTAAGATAAGCATTCATTTTTACTTAATCATTGGGTATAATAAACACTTGATTGGTACAAACATTATAGACTTGGATTTAACATTGTTCTTGTTGAAGGAGTTTGTGGGTCACAGAAGTTTGGTAAATCCTTGCTCTAGAGTGATCCTGTTTTTTAAACTTGTGGTCATTGTGTAATGACATCTCTTCATTCCCTTTTCAGCCCTTTGCCTCAGGACACTTTCCTTACTTTCTCTAATTTCTTGTTAAGAGTTGTCTCTGCCTCTAAAAGGGACCCATTAAATCAAAGTGTGTTGATAAAAAAAAAAAAGCGACTTCATTTTAGGGAAGATTTTTGTAAGATCCTTTTCTCAAACAGTGCACTTAATAGCAGAAATATTCCATAATGCTTTTCAGTGAGGCGTTTAGCTCAGTAATTTTGGCTTTGTCATCCTAGTTCTCAGTCACAGATGTGCTCTGTGGTCAATACAGCTTACTTTTCAGTTGGAGAATGGTTTTAGTTTAAGTGCTTTGAGGTCACCTTTAAAAAATTTTTTTTGTTCATTTTTATTTATTTATTTGAGAGTGACAGAAAGAAAGAGGCAGATAGAGAGAATGGGCACACCAGGGCCTCCAGCCACTGCAAATGAACTCCAGATGCGTGCGACCCCTTGTGCATCTGGCTAACGTGGGTCCTGGGGAATTGAGCCTCGAACTGGGGTCCTTAGGCTTTACAGGCAAGTGGTTAACCACTAAGCCATCCCTCCAGCCCACCTTTTTTTTTTTAATATTTTTTAAATTGTATTTATTTGCAAGCAGAGAGAGAGGGAGGGAGAGGAGAGAGAGGGAGAGGAGAGAGAGGGAGAGAAGGAGAGAGAGAGAAGGAGAGGGAGGGAGAGAGAGAGAGAGGGAGAGGAAAGAGAGAGAGAGGGAGGGAAGGAAAGAGAGAGAGGAAGAGAAAGAGAGAGGGGGAGAGAGAGAGAGGGAGAGAGAGGGAGAGAGGGAGGGAAAGAGGGAGGGAGAGAAAAAGAGGTAGAGAGAATGGGCATGCCAGGGCCTCTAGCCACTGCAAACAAACTCCAGATGCATGTGCCCCTTGTGCATCTGGCTTATATGTGTCCTGGAGAATGGAACCTGGGTTCTCTGGCTTCAAAGGCAAGCGCCTTAACCGCTAAGCCATTTCTTCAGCCCTGCGATCAACTTTGGCTTACATTTCATCAGCTATTGTGTAAGTGGGATGCCCAAGAATATGGCTGAAGAGCCATATTTTCCTAAGCTCTCATTATCTTCATATCTTTGTATACCTAATTAGCTTTAATTCAAAGAACTAGGTATTGTTTTTAAAAGATCTGATGTCCTATCTTGTGGGTTTTTTTTTTTTTTTCTCAATCACCTATTGTTCTTTTCAAAGGATCAAAACAGATCAGATATTGTCCCTGTACTTTGTTATTAAACTTTCTCACTGACATTTGAACCAAGAAACACTTTGCGTGGGTTATGATTTAAAAAAAGAAGCTGATAAGGACTTTTAAAAGTTTTTTTTTTTTTTTTTAAATTTAAGACAGAGAGAATGAGTGTGCCAGTGCTTCTTGCACCTGGGCTGTCAGGCTTTGCAAGTAAATGCCTTTATCTGCTGAACCTTCTCTTAAGCCCAAATATTTTTATTTATTCGGGGGGGGTGGGAGAAGAGAGGGAGAACATGGACCTGCCAGGGCCTCCAGCCACTGCACAGGAACTCCAGATGCATGTGCCATTTTGTGCATCTGGCTTTATATGGGTACTGGGATGGCAGGCCTTTAGTCACAGAGCAATCACAACTCTGCTATGCTCTATTTCTACTTGTGTACTTCGTTGTATGAGATTACTGAACTGCCTCTGTAACAGTTTTCATGGAAGCAGACCACAAAATCTTTGCATCTACTGTTGCCTGCTGTGATGTCAGCCACAGTGGTGGCAGGTCCCTCATTTCCTAGCCTTAAAGACTGTTGCACTGTTGTAGGAGGGACATCATGAAGCAATGGATGATCACATTGGCATAATAAGGAGTTCTGGATGGGCAGTGCTGTAGGAACTTTAGGGGGCTAGAGACTGTTATGCTGTTACAGAAAACATCCTTGAGGAAATTCAAACTGTTCACTTAACCAAACTAGTTCTTGGTTTAGACTTAGCATTCAGTGTCATATCTTTTTCACCTTTACAAAATGAACTTTAGAATTATGAAAATGTCCCACTTCCTTAAAGATTTTAGAATCTTGAAATAGTGAACTGTCTTAACTTTGTAGAAAGATGTAGTCATATGGAATCCATCTTTAATTTGGGCTTATAGGATAGCCTGTAAGGATTTTGTGAGTTCTATTGTAAAACCATAAACTCAGGTTGGGGTTGTAGTACAGTTAGCAGAGCCCTTGCTTAGTACAGGCTCTGGGTTTGATCCCAGCACCACATAAACTACATCAAGTAGGATAATGGCTTACACTGCAGCACCTGGCAAGTAAAGACAGAATGAGGATGAGACAGGATGAGAATTTCAGGGTCATCCCCTGTAGACTGGGATTCATGAGACCCTATCTTAAACCATAAACTCATTTCATATGTTACTAAATCATCTCATTTACTGGGTGGGTATTGAGGTTTGATTAGAAGCAAAGGAACAAGCTGAGCATTATGGCTCTGGCCCTTAAAGCCAGCTGAGATGAGTAGATTGCTGTGCATTAGAGGGCAGCCTAGGGAGCAGGGTGAGTTCTAGGTCAACTTGTGCCTCAGAAAAATCACAAGAGAAAACACTCACTCAGTCACTCACACTGCTGCTTCTAATTTCTAAGGAGCCAGCAGCATTTCCTGGTGGATCCTTTTAGCCTCTGGATACAGCAGGCCGAAGCAGGTCTTCTGGAAGCACAGTGATCCGTGATGTTCGCCCAAGTGTGAGGCCAGAGGAAAGAGACCATCTTCTGGAAGCTGTGAGCTTTTCCTTTGGATGGTGAACTTTTTTTGTTGCTGTTTTTTGGATCAAAATTATAAAAGACCTTTGACCATTTGTGTTACTGTATTTTGTATTTCACTTTTAAGATCTGACCCAAAATAACATGAATTTAGTAACTAAGGACAAAGTTAACATAAAGTATTGAAATACAAGTAACCTGATTATCAGAGGAAGGTTAGAGTATAAAAAGTGAGATGAGAGCAGAATTTAAGGGGAAGCAACCACCATCTGTTAAAAGTGTTTTCAGAGCTCATATGTAATTGTATGAGTGATGCTTAAGATATACAGATAATACTTCTGTCTAAGAAATACAAGTATTAAATAAAAAAGTCTCAAATTGTTACTTTTTTTCATCTTACATAGAGCACATTAGTTTGCTCTGAGAGTTTTTTTCTTTCCTTTTGTTTTCAAGGTAGGATCTCACTGTAGCCCAGGCTGACCTGGAACTCACAGCAATCTTCCTACCTTCCTCAGCACTGGGATTAAAGGCATGTGCCACCATGCCCCCCCTTGAGAATTATTTTTATCTAGTTAAGAATTTTTGGAGGGTATGGAGAGATGGCTTAGCATTTAAGGCATTTGCCTGCAAAGCCAAAGGATCCAGGTTCAATTCTCCAGAACCCACATAAGCCAGAACACAAGGGGTATATGCATCTGGAGTTCATTTGCAGTGGCTGGAGGCCCTGGCAAGTCCATTCTCTCTCTGTGTCCTTCTCCTTCTCTCTCCCTCTCCTCTTCTTCTCCTCCCTCTTTCCCTCTCCCTCTTTCTCTCTCTCGAATAAATAAATTAATAAATAATATATTTTTTAAAAAGAATTTTTAGAAATCAGTTAAAAGCATTGTGGGATTTTTGTTGTTGTTGTTCAGACAGTTGCACAATAAATTCAATTTTCTCTTTAAATTTGATTCAAATGAATATCCTTATGTTGTGGCTCTTTCCCATGTACTTGGGTTGTACTTAGAGAAAGCCCAAGGTTGTAATCCTGCTCAGAAACTAACTCCGTCTACTTTGGGACTCTTGGTTGTGAAAGCACACCATTGGAAACATACAGATTTGATTCATTTGACATACTTATTTAAGTGTCTCTATTATGTGACACATAATATATGGAGGGCAGGTAGAAGCCATGTGCAAGAAGATGGAATTGCTAACACAATTGGGACACAGTAGTCACCTCATAAAATTAGTTCTCTTGTTAAATTTAAGTAGTAGAAGGGAAGAAAGAGAGATGACACTCAACAGTTCTGTCTCCTTGGTCTCTTTGATCTGGAGTAGTTCCTCACTGTGTCTTTGATGATATTAATCATGTCAAAGATCATTTTGGTGACCTTAAATGTTATCGTTGTCCTCTCTTGCCTGCTTACTGCTACCATTAGTCTATTTTATACAGTCTAGAAATGTAAAGGGGGAATTCAGAGGCTACTATTAAGAGAAGCTTTAACTGAAAATAGTACTAAAGGGAAAAGAGTCACTTATAATGGTTTGTATTATACTGTTATTTCAGTTAATTACTTCAAAGGAACAGTCACATGTCATCTTTTAAGTTTTTAAGAAATAGTTTATTTGTAAGCAGAGAAACAGGAGGAAAGGGAGGCATGGAGTGTGGTTGCATCAGGGCCTCTTGCCACTGTAAAATGAATTCCAGAAGCATGTGCCATGTTATGCACCTGGCTTTATATGGGTGCTAGAGAATTGAACCTGGGCTGGCAGACTTTGCAAGCAAGCACCTTTAACTGCTGAGCTGTGTTGACAGTCCTATATTTAATTTTGTTTCAGTTCTCTATAGATTATACAGGATAGAGAATGCAAAGACAAGTAATATGACCATGTAACACACACACGTGCATCTACATACACATGGCTGCTGAAATGGTGTAAGATTGTCCTTTGGTATCTGTGGCTAACTGGTTCCAGTACACTCCACTGCCACCCTCAATAGATACACCATGTGTGAATCTTCAGGGCTTGTAAATGTTGCAGTTTAATATTTGCACATACTTCCTGTTTGCTTTAAATTCTTTGATCACTTATACCTAATGCCAGTGTTACATAAACTGTTGTTAGACTGTATTGTTTAGGGGATAATGGCCAAAGGAAAAAAGCATGCTTCTGGTTAGCACAGGTGCTAGCATCATAGGCCTAACTACAGAATTCCAGGAACAAGCTGTGAGGCATACAGTGGTTAAACAATGTATTCTGGAAGGAGACAGGATCTGTGGCATGATATAAATCCTTAGGTTTGATGATTTGTTCTTTGGAATATCCTGGAGCTCCTGCTCCCCAATATTTTGATGCACAGATGGTTGATTCTCCAGATTTTGAATGCACAGATACCATGACAACTATACTAAATGCCAAGTGACTATGTTTGTGCCTTGTTCAGAGTTGTAACTAGGCACTGCCATGGACAGCTGTTCTGAAACTAGGAATTTTGTAGTCTCCTCCTCCAGCCATTGTGTCATTAAGTTGATATGGTAATTCCCCTTGTTTATTGGAGAATCAAGGTTGTGGCTTAAAAATTTGGTCCACCCCTGTATGCATCTTTTCTATTTCAGTTTTGTTTGTTTTAGGCCTTTTCATTTTGAAAGCATTTTTGGACTGAAAAAAGTTATTAATTAGGCAAATTTTCCTGTATATTAATATTATGTAACCATAACCTAGCAATCAGCACTAAGACATTAGTAGTGGGGCAGTGTCATTAACAGATGTGTCACTGCTGCTTTTCTGCTGGTCCAGGAGCCAGTGCAGGCCCTCAAGCTGTATTGAGTTCTTATGGGTCTCCTTGGTCTCTTTGATCTGGAGTAGTTCCTCACTATGTCTTTGATGATATTAATCATGTCAAAGATCATTTTGGTGACCTTAGATGTTATTTCTCTGATTGGGTTTGAGCTTTAGGCTGGTCACTTGTGACAGTAATGCCACAGGAGTGATGTGGGACGCACATGAGTCCATCATCTCAGTTCACCCATCATGTCTGCATATCTCCTTATTTACTGACTTAATTATCTTGGTACCTGAATAGTGTTGTCCAGGTTTCTTCACCGTAGAGCTCGTAGTTTTCCTTGGTAATTTATTAGCCCTCTTCTGGGGAGATACTTGGTAACTCTAAACACCCTGCTTCTCACCATGACTTTCTCCATTAATTTTATCTTCAGCAATTGTCAGGTGTTGATGGAAGGTGAGGTCTTACCTGAGGCTAGGGCGTCCTCTTCCAAGCTAGTTGTATGCTAGCAGAACTTGGTTCCTGGTGATTGTAGGATCAAAGCCCCCTTATCTTAGCATGCTATCAGTATTCTTTTATACTTTTTTATACATCCTCAAAAAGTACTATGAAAAAGGCATTGCTATCTTTGCTGTGTCTTTTTGTGAAATGTGTATGGTCCTTATTTTTTATTCAAAAATATATTTGGTAGTTAGGAAAATTTGTATTTTTTGTCCTAATTATTATTATTATTATTATTTTTTACTTAAAAACAATTCTAGCTGGGCATGGTGACACACACCTTTAATCTCAGCACTCAGAATGTAGAGGTAGGATTGCCATGGGTTCAAGTCCACCCTGAGACTACATAGTGATTTACAGGTCAGACTAGGCTAGAGTAAGACCTTGAAAGAAAAAAATACAATATCATTCTCTGTGTGTCAAGGCATGTATGTATGCATATAAGAATCAGAGCGCAACTTTGGGGTGTTGATTCTTGCCTTTGACCTTGTTTGAGACAGGTTTCTCTTGTTTTCTTTTTCAAATGTAAGCACACAGACTAGTTGATCTGTGAACTGCAGAATTCTGTCTTCTGCTCTCACTGTGATAGGTGTGTGGGGTTGGGATTACAGCGTGTGCTACTTGCATCCAGCTGTGCTTGTGTTCCGGGGATAAGAACGTCCATCATCAGGCTTTCACAGTAAGCACTTTTAAATTTAATTACTGTTATTTCCCCAGCCATTTACCTTCAGCTTTTGATGAAGGTGTGGTTTTGTGTGACTTCTGTTTTCTTAATGTTCTATGTAATTTTTATAAAATACATTGTTGCCATTTTTTTTATAGCAGGGTTCTTCTCTCCTCCCTTTTTTTTAAAAAGCTTGGAAAGACTGAAATTTGAAGAAAATAATATTGAACAAGCAGGTAAACTGACTTAATGCTCCAGGACCTTAAATCCATGTGCATTATTGACAGTGGGACCCTTACTTCAGAAGGAGTAGGTCCTCCTATTCATTAGTGAAGGGATTTGGCTTGTAAGCACAAAGGGCTTGCCTGTGTGATGAATATGCCTTGCTGGAAGTCAGTAGCATGGAGGACAAGGGTGGCCCTTGGTGATTTGTAACCTAAGTGGGATGGGAGGAACGAATGGTGATTTAAAGTAGAAGAATTGCAAGCTAAGGAGGCTTTTCTTCTGTGAGAATTTGGTAAGCTATGTTTCCTGTTTAGCCTGATTGGAGAATAAAGGTCTGCCAGCTAGAAAAGCATTGAGGAGAATGCATATGCTAGAGTGTGTGTCTGTCCCTTTGAGCCTATTGGACTTCGCAGCTAAAAAGCTGTCCGACTCCAGAGAAAGGAAACTTGCAAATGTTGTTTCCTAAAGACAGCAGTCCCGAGACTTGCTGTCTCCCTCTCTGGGGGCCATCGCTTTGCAGGCCTGTGGCTTGTGTGTTGAGGGCTGGCTGAGTGTTAGGGGTTCCTGATGTGTGTCAATCTTCATACAGCACAGGTTTTAGACTTCTCACATTCAAGACTATTCATTACCATGGCCACCCTAAGGTAAAGAAATGACTGGAATGGAAAGAATGAGAAAAAAGCCTGACTTTTGAAAGATTTTCCTGAGTTTATTATAAGAACCCAAGACAGGCTGTTTTGTTTTGTTTTGTTTTAGAAACAGAGTCTCATCAAGTGCAGGCTAGCTTCAAACATGCTTTGCAGTCCAAGGCTGGTCTAGAACTTCCTTCCTTCATCTTCATCTTCCTGCCTTCATCTTTCAGTGTTGGGATTTATAGGCATGAGACTCCTACTTCTCCAACCAAACTTCCAAATTGATTCTAATTCACATGAGCGCATTCTAATGTGTCAGTAGGGTTCTCATGGCAAATGGCTTGGCACACTTGACCTTCACACTTCCAGGCTTTTCTCTTTGGAAGCATAAGCCTAGAGTAAATATGGTCCACATAAATGCCTGCCTTGGCCATATCTTCCTTGGTAATATATTGAGGTCCCGTTTTTGCTATATTGGTAACTTAGTGCTTTTGGTTTTCCTGAAACTGGTTTTGGGAGAACTGAGCTGTTCTTTGTTGGGTGAAACCCAAGTCTGAATGCTCTTCAGAATTCATCAGTTTCACTCTTATGTTCTGCTGCCCACAGGAAGTCTGTCTGCATTTTCTTTTGCACAGCAAGGAGACAGAACATGGACCTGGAACAGTGCTGGGTTTACTTTATTAGTGCTCAGCCTTAATGAAAGCAGAGTGAAGGAGACAGTGCTGACTTCGGAGCTAGACAGCTTGGGTGGGGGAATTCCAGAAGAGAACATGTTGTTATGGGCAACACCCAGAAGAAAATTGACAAACCTTGATAAGGCTTGGTGGGGATTTCTGGCCTACCAAGAAAGCACAAATTGTCTTCTCAACTAAACTTGGATAAAGAAAATCAGTTGAATTCTCATTCTACAACATAACTTCCATCAAAAAGGAAAACAGCACTGATCCCAGGCAAAACTTAATGGTGGAGAAAATATATTTTCCTTCTGATTGCCTTTCTGTTTAGCTCACAGTCCCTGGTTAATTAAACCCTCCCCCTTCAAACCTTTGCTCAGAAACCAAACAAGATTTGTTCCCTTGAACTGACAGCAGCAGGATGGCACTTACCTGCCGTCTGAATCTTGGCACTTGGGGGCCGAGGCAGGCAGATTCCTCACTGGGCCAAGCTACAGAGTGAGACTCTGTCTCCAACACACACACACACACACACACACATTAACAAAAACAATAATGGTAACAACAACAATAATCATCACTAGTCTAATTGTAATGCTAGTAGTATCAACACCTGCGAACTACTTTACCACTCCTTAAGGAATGTTTTTTGGTTTTTTTTTTTTTGAGATTCTTATTTTGTCCTTACTATATAATTTACAAATAACCTCTACTCCTTTTTCTTGAGCATTTAAATTTTTTTTATTTTATTAACAACTTCCAGGATTGTAAACAAAGTCCCATGGTAATGCCCCCCCGCCCCACTTTCCATTTGAAACTCCATTCTCCATCATATCCCCTCCCCTCTCAATCAACCTCTTTTATTTTGATGTCATGATCTTGTCCTCCTATTAGGATGGTCTTGTGTGGGTAGTGTCAGGCACTGTGAGGTCATGGGTATCCAGGCCACTCTGTGTGTGAAGGAGTGCCTTGTTAGGAGTCCTACCCTTCCTTTGGCTCTTACATTCTTTCCGCCACCTCTTCCTCAGTGGACCCTGAGCCTTGGAAGGTGTGATACAGATATTGCAGTGCTGGGCACTCCTCTGTCACTTCTCAGCATCATGATGCCTTCTGAGTCATCCCAAGGTCACTGCCATCTGAAAAGAGAATATTCTCTACCAAAAGTGAGAGGAGCATTAGCATATGGGTATGAATATTAAGAGAAGTGTTTACTGGGCAGTTTGATGAGCATAGTATATACATTTAGCCAGACAGTAGTAGATATTACACTGCCAGGGCTCATGACTACCCCTGTTGTAGTTTTTCAGTATCAGAGATGTATTCCCCCCTATGGAGTAGGCCTCCAGTCCAAATTAGAGGGCAATTGGTTTCCACCATGACAGACATGCCACTGTTGGACCCGTTGGCTCATTTGGCCTGGTTGGCAAAATATAAGGCTTGCAGTGTCTACTGTTCAGTATCTTCACTGGTGATCTCTCTCTTTCTCCCATTGAATTGCATGCAGAATGACTTCTTCCAGCTTTCTGTCAGCTGGTCTACATGGAGGAGGTTATCAGCTCAGTTCCAGCAGGATTTCTCAGTGACCTTGCAGGCCAAGTATGTGGAGGCTTCAGCAATAGGATCTTACTATCTATTCTTGGTGGGAAACCAAGGGCCTCAGCAATTAACCTCTACTCTTCAACATAACTCCATATTCCTAACAATGTCTTAACATTGAAGTCAAAACACAGAGGCCTGTAGGCATGTAAAATGGGTTCCTTAAACTAGTCAAATGTGGCAGGGTCTGAGACAAAAGGGATTGGCGGAGTCTTGGCAAACCTGAGAGAAAATTCTGAGTCAGGCACCACTCTACATTAGCCCATATTGGAAAAACAGGCCAGCATGGTGAGGCCTTCCAAATTTTCATAAGATAAGAATTTGTATTCTTTAAAGAACTCTTAACATTTGACAGTTTTAAATTCTATGGGCAATGACAACCCATATCCTTGGTGCCTTTGTGATCAAGCCACATAGAATAGTAGTTCCCAAATAGAGGAGCTCAACATAGTGTACTTTTCTTAAAGCTAAGTTCTTTAAGGATTGCCTGTTTCTGAGATTTCATCCTTACCATATTGTTGACGTGTGGATATAACTTAATGAGGTAGTAGGGTCGGGTTTAAATTGCATTGAACAATGACCTTCCTAAGAGTTGGTGAGACATGTCAGTGGATGAAGTGTGAGGACCAGAGTCTGGATCTCCAGGACCCACTTAAATGCCAGGTGCTGGCTGCATGCAGTCCCAGCACCTCGGAGGTAGAAACATGGGAGCCCCTCAGCAAGTGGGCTAGCTCGACTCACTGCATCAGCAAGCTCTGGCTCAAGCGATGGGCCCTGCTGCAGTAAATAAGGTGGAGAGTGAGAAAACACTACATGTTAACCTCTGGCCTCCATATGTGCATACATGTGCATATACTCCACCCCACACATGTGAACTCACACCACATATGAACACATATGCAACCACACACACACACACAAAACAACCTTTCTAAGATAACTCAGAAAATAAATTCCTGACTTTTCTGAAAGGTCTGCCTTGTAACTTAAAGGTATAACTCTTAATTGAAAAAAATTATTTATTTGAGAGAGAGAGAGAGAATATGAATGGTTAGGCCAAATCCTGTAGCCATTGCAGATGAACTCCAGACCCATGTGCCACCTTGGGCATTGCTTACATGTGCACTGGGGAATTGAACCTACGTCCTAGGCTTTGCAGGCAAGTGCCTTAACCATTAAGCCATATCTCTATCCCTAATTCTTTTAAAAAAATTATTTATTTGCAAGCAGAAAGAGATAGAGAAAAAAGAGAGAGAGAATGAAAATGTGCATGCCAGGGTCTTAGGCCATTGCATATGAACTCCAGATGCATATGCTCCTTTGTGCAGGTGGCTTTACATGGGTTCTGGGAAATTCAACCCTGATCATTAGGCTTTGCAGGCAAGTGCCTTAAGCACTGAGCCACTTCTCCAGCCCAAAGGAATAACTTTTTATGAAATAATATCCAGAGCTGCAGATGGGAGGAGGGAATGTGTACCAGGGCTTCATTAGTTTTGTACATTTGTCTAGAATGAACCATTCCTCATTGAACTGACCAGCTTGCCCTGGTGCCTGTGAAGCAAAATTCCCCAAGCTATCCTGGGTTAAGTGAGAAAGTTTAAGAAAATTCACACAGAGTGGTGCAAGAAGCTTGTGTTCCTGGCACTAGCCAGTAAGATACTCTATCTCAGGCTGTATAAATTTGTCCAGCTTTCTTCAACTTTTGAGAAATTAGTTGCCAAACCTGCTCTTTCTATGAGAACGATCCCTGTAAGCCCGAGTCTTGGGAAAGTGTGCAGTGTCTGCTTCGCTAATGGAGCTCTGGGCACACCTTGTGATTAGACTTTGGCTGCAAGATACTGTGTACACTTTGAATGAGATCCAGATGTTCTAGTCCGTTTAAATTTCATAAGTGGTAGTTTCCTGGATAAAAACTAGTAACAGACTGTATTGTAACAAGTATGGAAAGTAATGTAGTTTTCACCATTTAAAGGTAGACCTGAGCAGTTTTCAAATCAGCAAAGGCAAGAAAATATCGGTGTCTGAACTCATTGCTCCTTGTGTCACATCTCTTGTGGAGATTATTCATTGCCTAGGCGGAAGGGAAAGTGGTAGCTGTGAGGATTTTGTTTGAAGTAGTTGCTTACCTGACTCCCTTCCTATAGGAAAGCATGTGGCAACCTAATGAGAAAGCAACTGGAATAAATGACTACATTCTCATGTGCCAAGCACCATGCTTTGCAACATGTGGACCAGCGCATTCATTTTACCAGCAGCCTTGGGTTTAGAATAAAGAGGGGGCGAAAGCCAGGACGAAACTAGTGAATTAATGGCCTTGAAATACTACCACATAAGAGGCACAATTCTTCAGAAACTGAGGCAAAGGGTATCAACATGACACTTTATTATCCAGTTATTTGTTATGTTTTTGTCTTGTGAGTGTTATGGAAAGTCAGATACAAATATGCTTATTCTTTGGGAGTCTGTTTTACTAAGTCAGATAATACTTTTATTTCGACCATGAAGTATAAGAGGTTTTGTTACAAAAAACCTTGTATCTTTTTGTTCTAGATAATAGAATTTGCCTAAGGGCAAACTGGAAGGATAGTAGAGAAGAATTGTTAGAATTAGTAGAAAGTTTAATTGTATTTTAACATGAAACATAGAAAGAGCTGTCAGCAAATGAGAACTTAGAACTCTACTTGACTTATTACTATAGCTGTTAACAACTTAGTGACATGTATTAACTCTGTGAGGCACCCAACTGCACTCATGCATAGCTTAGACCTGCTGATTCACTTTGTGTCCACAGACCTCATAGTTATGGAATGGGCTATGGGATTAAAAGAAGTGTGTTCGGAGTCACCTGTTCTGGCCTTGTGTTTGAGAGTCTAGTCTTGTGTTTTCAAAACTGAGATCCAGAGCTGCAGGGATGGCTTAGCGGTTAAGGCATTTGTCTGCAAAGCCAAAGGACCCAGGTTAGATTCCCCAGGACCCACGTTAGTCAGATGGACAAGGGGGTGCACGTGTCTGGAGTTCATCTGCAGTGGCTGGAAGCCCTGGTGCACCCATTCTCTCTCCCTTAAATAAATAAACAAACAAACAAACAAACAAACAAACAAACTGGCGTCCAGTTTTATACTTTGCATTTTTGCTGAGCTCTGAATAGATGTTCATGCCTTAATTTTGAGGGCTCTAAATTATGGTGGCCATGTCCTTAACCCAGTTTGGGGTACTTCTGAGGATAAGGGAGGCAGACTTAATAATGATGCCAGTATAATAGGATCTCAGAATAATGCTGTGTCATATAACTGTGCTCTGTCCAATGGATTGAAACAGTGTGCAATCTAAAATGAATTTAGACTGAAGCCTATATACCAGGTAAATTATTGGCTTTCTATTATATTACATGCTGCTTACATGGAACCCCAGGAAAAATGTTTTGTATTTAGAATAAAAGTTTATCTAGTTGAAAATATGTATGTATGTATTTTTCAAACAAGCATCATCCAATTGTTTTGAATAATTTCGTACATATTTTAGATTATTTCTAGAAAGCAGTTATAGCAAGTGTGGTGGAGAAAGGGGGGAGTTGATTTTAATCTAGAGGAGAATTTCCAAAACCTTTTAGCTCACAGCACCCTTAATGTCTAAATAATTTCCCTGGGCAAAAAGATATACCCAGTGGTTCTATTTTTTTGTTGTGTTTTGACATATCCTAATAATTTAGTGGGCATTCAAAAAGAAAATTTTATATAAATGCTGAGAAAAATACTTTTATTTTATTGTTTCATTCTGTTCAGAAGAGATAGTTGGATGTGGTGGCATACAGCTTTAATTGCAGCACATGGGAGGATTGCTGTGAGTTTAAGGCCAGTTTGGGACTACATAGCTAATTACAGGTCAGCCTGAAAAAAAAATAAAAAAGCAGAAGGGAAGGAGGACTTACAGTACTGTCTTCCTGACGCAAAGTGGCCATGGTATTCATGCCTCACAGTGGCTGATGCTACCTACATAAGTCCTGCATCATAGGAGGGAAAAATAATCATATCAAAATAGAAGAGAAACTAGTTGGAAGGAAGATAGGATTAAGTGGAGGGGGGGATCAGGAGAGTAAAAGGAAGAGTGGTGGGAGGAAATTATGATCATGGTATAAATACATTGTGTTTATGGAAGTTGTCAATTAAAAGTTAGAAATGATCTAAAATAGATGTTCAAGTACACATAAAAATTGCAGTTTCTCATAGCATGTATGCGTGCTGGGCACCGCTTAGCTTCTTGTGCTTTCAGTTCAGATTGCACATACTTGCCCCTCATTTCCTGCTGGATTTTGATTTTCCTGGTTACTTTCCTTTTATTGCAGCAGCTGCAAGACTCTGGTCTTGATTAAAACCACCAGCCCCCTCCTCTGTCACACTTGATATTCCTGCTTGTTACCAAGACTAAATTAACCTAGTCATTTCTGTGGAATCAGATTCATTTTGACTTTTTTGCTTCCTTCAAAATTTAATGTCATCCCACGGGTTTTTTTAAAAAAAATATTTTATTTTTATTTATTTATTTGACAGAGAAAGAGGGAGAGACAGTGTGAGAATGGGCATGCCAGGGCCTCCAGCCACTGCAAACAAACTTCAGACACGTGCACCCCCTTGTGCATCTGGCTAATGAGGCTCCTGGGGAATCAAACCTGGGTCCTTGGGCCTTCCAGGCAAGCGCCTTAACTGCTAAGCCATCCCTCCAGCCCTCATCCCACAGTTTTGACATTGCTGTGATGCCTTAGCACTCAACTTGGGGATGCAATGTGACCATTTCCATTAAGTGCAACATTTGGCTATTGGCTAAACACATAGCACCCCAAATTCCATCTGGCTTTCAGTGTATGGCTAGGGGATTGCACCAAGGCTGATAGGCTTTGCAAACATGTGTCTTTAACCACTTAGCAATCTTTCCAGCCCTCTTAATTTTTAATTGTCATAGCACTTCAGATTTCTTTGACACTAACCTTGTAGTAGCTCTTGTACTGATTGTAAAAATGGAGAAATTAAAAAAGAAAAACTTTTAAAAAGTTGGGAGGGGGCTGATGTAATGGCTTAGCAGTTAATGTGTTTGCCTGCAAAGCCAAAGGACCCAGGTTCCATTCCCTAGGACCCATGTAAGATGCACAAGAGAGTGCATGAGTCTGGAGTTTGTTACAGGGGCTGAAGGCCCTGGTTTGCCCATTCTTTCTCTCTCTTTCTCTTTGCCTCTTTATCTCTCTCAAATAAAATAAATAAAAATAAATCTAAAAAAAGCTAAGGGACTTGCTAGTTAATATACAGCAAGAAGTTGTCCTTCTGAGATGTAGTAATGATGTGGCTTTGGTTTGGTTTTGTTCAGACCTAGGGCAGCTTCTCCTGTAGGTATCATGCCCTAATCCATTGACTCCTGCTGTGGGAGGTACTGTCTATGTGACACGGTGACAGGGAGGTGGTGGTTGTTTCTCATTTTCAAACGACAATAATGAGGCTCAGAAAATTCTGTTACTTGTCAGAATGAACCGGTAGTAATTGGAACTTGAACCCAGGTCTGAGTAACTCCAACTACCAAGTTTGTGATCGTAACTTACCTTGTCTGGAAGGTATTCTCAAGTCTCAAGTTACCTTACAGAGTCATTAAGCAAGATTAAGTTATGATACTATGGCTTTGATAACCCTATTTACTTAGAAATCATACATGGCATGTGCATTACTTCAGTATTAAATAGTGTCTCTGTTATCCAACTGTTGGTAGTAACAGAGATTTTTTTGTGCCTACTATTTATAAATCTATGTACAGAGGAGAGAAAGGATGAATGGGACTACTTGTCAGTGGCTGGCTGGCTCAGAGAGAGCTTTGCAGAGGCACAGCGTTAGCAGACCTTGAGACAAGGCAGAGTGAGGAATGTCAGGTTTTAAAGGCTTGTTTGGAAGGAAGTATAGGTAGTATCTCAAGTAACAAATTGAAGGTATCTCCATTCTTTTACTTTACTTTAAAGCCTAATGTCAAACTATGGCTTACTGGCATGTGGAGTTTAATTTCTCCCTGGAAGAGGGCACACCTGGGTCAGAGAAAGCTTGAACGACTGTTGTGGGAGTCATCATTAGGTGATTGGATGACTTGGATTGCAGTATTTTCAGGGTCTTGAGAGGTCATTTGAATCAGGCTAGATTGGTGGGTGTAAGTTGTGTGTGGTTTATCTCTTGAGTGGGAAGAGTAGAGTTGTTACAGAATGTAAAAATGTAAAGATTTCATGGTCACTGTAGTATTTTGTCATTTCTCCAAATCCTTGTAGCTCTCTTGGAGAAGCATAGCACAACTTTTTAGGAATTAGAAAACTGTGTGTGTCCAGAACACACTGAGTGGGTGTCCCCAGGTCTGCTATTGTTGTGGTTCACCCAGCTAAGAAGTACAGGGAGTCATTATAGCCAGCCTTTTCCCCATACACTGCATTTTTCTTCTCCTGTGTGAATCCTTTCTTGTATATCCTTGCTGCACACATCCAAGTCTAGCACTTTAAACTGAGTAGTGTATACCCTGGGGTGTACTATTTTTGTTTTTGAGAACCTCATTGTCGGCAAATACAGGCATGTCCCCACCTTGGAAGGCATTGCTTTTCTGCTGTCTGGCTGTATTCATGCAGTGCAAGGTGTCCATGCTGCCTCATGTTGTGTTGAGATCAGAACCTACACTGGGTAGCATTTTATGGTTATTATGTTCCCCTGTGGTGTGATACCATAAACCCAGGAATAATTCAATTGACATGAACATTTGTGTCTCCTAGGTAGACACGACACAACAGAGATAGAAAACCTTGAACCCCGTTCAGATACTTCTTAATACTAGATACTAAGGGTTTATGTTTGTAGTATATGATTTCATTTACCTATTTAATGAATTAGGCTTTGTTTTCACTGCTTGTATGAAATCTAAATTGTTTATGAGAGAGAGACAGAGAAAGAATGAGATGTTGAATGAATGGGTATGAGGGCCTCTTGCCACTGCTAACTCCTGATGCAAGGTGTCACCTTGTTCATCTGGCTTACATGGGTCCTGGGGAATTGAACCTGGGTCCTTTGGCTTTGTAGATAAGTTCCTTAACCACTAAGACATGTCTCCAGCCCAGAAATCTAAATTAAAAAATATATTTTATGTATTTCCAAGCAGAAAGATACCCACAGAGAGAGAGAGAAAGACACGTGTGAGGGCCTCTAGCCCTCTGCAAATGAACTCCAGATGTATGCACCACTTTGTGCACTTGGCTTATGTAGGTATTGGGCATTTGAACCCAGGTGGTTAGGCTTTGCAGGCAGGCAACTTAACTGCTGCGCCATCACTCAAGCCCCAAAACCTAATATATTGTATACCATACCTCAGTTTTGCTGGTATTATGCTTTTATCTAACTTAAAAATATTAATTATAATGTTACTGTGTTTTGTAAGTATTGTATCAAAATAAAACAGGGAATGTTTACTCTGATTAGTTAAAAGTTTCTATAGGTATGAAATACTAGAACTACAAATAAGATCATATTTGGTTCTCCAAACAAGTGCTGTTTGCAAAAATTTAAAGAAAAAGGGACTTTCAGCATGGTATATGGAAGACCCAGGACCCAGGTTTGATGGAGGAGAAGGGTTGTACAGGTGCTGTGGGAGAAGCAGGTCAGTGAAAGCTGGAGTATAAGCATAGAAGGTACATCCCCAACTTTTGAAATAATTACCTTTTAATCTTACAAGATTGAAATCGACATTTTAGTAGTGTTTGTGTAATATGTAATAACCATCTGCATATTGATGGATGGAATTTGATAATTCTTCTACGGCCCTAATCTGTTACTTGTTCAAAAGAGGGGAACATACAGATTTCAGGTGGATGCTTTCAGTTTATCAAAATGCAGCATGGGAGCCCAGTGTGGTGGCACATGCCTTTAATTGCAGTGTTTGGAAGGCAGAGGTAGGAGGATCGCATGAGTTTGAGGCCACCCTGAGACACTACCATGAACCAAAAAAAAAAAAAAAAAAAGGCAGCATGAGGCTGGAGAGATTGGTTAGTGGTTAAGGCACTTGCCTGTGAAGCTAAGGACCCAGGTTTGATTCCCCAGTACCCACGTAAGGCACGTAAGGCAGATGCACATGGTGACAGATGGGTCTGGAGTTTGTTTCCAGGGGATAGAGGCCCTGGTATGCCCATTCTCTATCTGGCTCACTCTTTCTCTCTCTCAATAAATAAAATATTTAAAAGTACAGTGTGAGTGGCTGGAGCTGTGCTGTATACAAGCCAAGTGATCCTCCCACTCAAGGATGAGCAGTCTTGAAAAGCAGTAAGAAAATTCAGTAGAAGAAAATGTGTCTGCTGGCTCCCTCTAAAAGATTTTGAGGCTGGTAAATTGTTTATTCTTACTGGTCATTATTTGTGAGAATAGGCTGCTCAGGTGAGGGATTGCTTGATTGTGGTGGAATCTATCTAAAATGTTACTTAGTTTGGGATTAGCATCTGGAATTATGAACAGAGGGTTTTTTGTTTGTTTTGTTTTAAGAGAGACAGAATATGAATTGGACTTATGTGCAGCTCCCTATCTCCGCCCATGAATGTGTATATAAACGTAGCTTCTGGCATGGTAATCAGCTGACTGGAGGTGAAGAGATTTATGAACTCAAAAACATGTCAAGGAATCAGGCATCAGGCCTCTAAGGAAAATCAGATATGAGTTATGAAAGCAATTGAGTGATACTGTCCATCAGTCCCTTTGTTCTTGGGTGGTAGGAATCTACCAGTTGGCACAGTGGCCAGAGGAGAGCTGTGAGGTTTTGGCATCTGTGAGATATTGGCTCACTTGACCATGAGGTGAGAGTTAGAAAGAAGATGAACTTGGGCTCAGCTCTTTTCACCACAGCAATGCTCTTCTGTTGACAGTGGCTCTCCCACTGAGCTTCACCCATGTTGATGATGATTGGCCTTGTAGTTAAATGTAAGTAGTACAAATGTAATCAGCTATTGTTTGTTCCCATCTGTGAAGGACAGTACATGTGTAAATAATTCAAACCAGAAGATAACTCACTCACATGAGATTTTGAGAAACATATCTGTTTAGTTCATGTTTACTCCTAAGATGAATTTATGATTTTTCCAGAGGTTCATAAATTAACAAGTGAGATGAGTTGTTCTATAAAGATGAATCTCTACATCAAGGAGGAAGGATCAAGGCAGTGGCAGGTGCTGACAGTTTTAGGGCAAAGGAAACTATATTTGGGATAAGATAAAAGCTTATTAAAATAGAAGAGCATAGTAATCCTTCTGTCCCTTAAGGTGGGAGTACAGTGATAGGATCTGACAGGTATATAATGCTGCCACTGGGCTTTGTGTAGCTGCTTTACACACAGCGTGTGATACGTGTGTGTGTCCACTCACAGCCTAGCTCCTTTACATACACTAACTATCTCATACGTGTGTGTCCACTCACAGCCTAGCTCCTTTACATACACTATCTCATATGTGTGTGTCCACTCACAGCCTAGCTCCTTTACATACACTAACTATCTCATACGTGTGTGTGTGCCCACTCACAGACATGTGCAAATAGACCTGGCACAAATACTCCTAATACTCCTTCTTTCATAATACAGAAAGTGCTACATATGCTTACCTAGATTTTTTTCTTTTATTATTATTTGTTTATTTTAAAGATAGTACCTCACAGTACAGCCCAGACTGGATTGGAATTCACTACATGGCAAAGTCTGTCTGCAAACTCATAGCAATCCTCCTGTATCCTCCTTACAAAGGCCGGGATTATAGGTGTAAGATGTTCGACTACTCATTCTTTTGTAAGAAAAAATAACTTCATTGAGGTAGAGTTGAACAAATAATAATTAAATTGAGAATTTAATAGGTGTAGGTCCTCTTGTAGCCCACGATTGGTGGTTGCTTGATAGTGGAGAGCGGGCTTATGTTTGGATCTGGTTTTGACTTGTTTCCCAGCTCCAGCTATGGGTCCTGTACCACTGAGGGATCAGTTAGACAAATCAAGAGCAGTTGGTTTCCCACCATGGCTGTGTGCCACTATTGCACTTGTGTGAGCATCGTGACAGGTTATTTGCTGCTAAGTAGGTGAGACCATGAGTTGTTTGGACAGATATTGGTCATTTTCCCCCAGTCTCTCATGTAGCACTTTCTGGCACTAGACACACTAACTGTCTGGGGACTGACTGTTTCCTGGCTTCCAGCCATGCCATTCCATTTTATATGTCAACCACATAAGGTGTCTTCAGCAGTAGGGTCTTATCACTAACCTTTGGTGGGTCATCAAGTACTCTAACAGAAATCTGTCTTTCTTTCAGGAAACCTTGTAGATCTCTCTGATCAAAAGCTCATTGTGGATGGTAGCCACATGCTGGTACTGGGAGTTATGGGTCAGTGCCCACTAAGAAAAGGAAGAAAAAGATAACTAATATAAAAGAGAGAGAAAAGAAGGGGGAGAAGAGAGAGAGAGCAGGCTGTAGAAGATTAAGGTCAGTGTTAATCATACCCTTTCCAGTGTCTTGTGGGTCAGGTGTTCCCTCTAAGGGCCTAGTGAAGATTCGGCCATTTGGTCTGCCTTTTAGGATGTAGAATTTTATGGTACTATTGCCGTTATTTATTTATTTATTTGGCAGAGAGAGAGAGAGAGAGAGAGAGAGAGAGAGAGAGAGAGAGAGAGAGAAAGAATGGGCTCACCAGGGCTTCCAGCCACTGCAAACAAATTCCAGACATGTGCATCCCCATGTGCATCTGGCTAACATGGGTCCTAGAGAATTGAACCAGGGTCCTTTGGCTTTGCAGGCAAAGGCCTTAATCACTAAGCCATTCCTCCAGCCCTGAAATTGTTTTTCATATATTGTAAAATGAGGACTGTAATCATACTCACTAGCATATCTCTCACTTCTGTTTACTACTCTGTCCTCCTTTGTGTGTGTGGTAAGGATACTTAAGATCCACTTAGCAAATTTCCAGGGCACATCACAGTTTTGTCAATGTAGTCATCAGACTCCACATTTGATCCAGAACTTCTCCTGCTTAACCAAAACCCTTCCTTAGCCTGCACTCCAGCTCTATGTGGTTATGGATGGTTATATGGATCTGGACAAATGCCTTCACCCTTTTGAATCTCTTTTGTCACCTGTAAAAGACAGAAAGTCTAGGACTAAAGATATGAAGCTTGTCTTCCAGCTCCATCCCTTTCCTGTTTTGGAGATCGATCAATCACACTCTATAGCCCAGGCTAGACTAGAACTCACTGTGTAGCCCAGGTTGGTCTGGAAGTCATAGTGAACTTCTGCCTCAGCCTTCCAAGTACTGGGGTTATACATATAAACCACCATGCCCAGAACATCTCAGTAATTTTTGATTATGTAAATGTAACAGGATTCATATACAGTTCATTCAATACTTATAGCAAGAATACCTTCAAAGAAAACAGGTTGGATGTAAGATTGTGAGTGGGAGATTTAGAGGGATGTCTGATTCTCCAGAAAAGACAGTTGTCGGATCAGGTTTTATTTTCTAACTGTAACTATATCAAGGAGAGACTCATTTCTACCCCTGTGGACTGCACTGGCTACACTGAATAACACTAACTCCCTTGATAAGTCACTAAAAATACCCATGACAGTGAAATATAACTGGCTGGTTGCCTCAGTCTTGTGCCAGGTTGAAACTGAACATCTTTTATCAGCATCCTATAGATAGATTTTACAATTTAGGATGTAGGTGGTTTTGGGGACCATGAATATAGGGCACAGAGGGAGGCAGCTTTTAAGTGAGCTTAACTTCTAGAAGGGTGGAGTATGTCTTGAATTGGCAACTATGCTTTTGTTGCTTTCGTCTATTGAAATTTTAATATGAATTCAGGAATAGAACTTAATTGGTATCAGTAACTTTACCTGATGTCACAATAACAGCAATGGGAAAATGAGTAACATGACCAAAAAAAAATCCATATTTTTTTTTCTAAGTATGTGGTTATATAGTCGAAAATTTCCTATTACAGATCTGGTGGCTTCATAGTTGTGCATTTTATTTGCAAGGGTCAGAGAACAGAGCTGTATTATATAAGGTGTATTTAGAATATGTTGAATGTCCTCTGTCACTTGTTTCCCTTCCCTGATATGGACTCTGTCATTGAACTTAGAGCTCCCCAGATTTGTGTAGATTGGCTGATCGAGAATTTCTGGTCTCTTCTACTTCCATCCTACAGGCCACCCTTCTGCCACCAGGGTTACAGGCACATGTGACTTTGACTTTTTACGTGGGTGCTGGGGATTGAACTCAGGTCCCCATGCTTAGTGCATGAAGCACTCTTACATGCTAAACCATCTCCACAGTGCCTCCCCACCCACATGCACCATTAATTCTTGTCTGGAAAGTAATAGGTAATAGACGTCATCATTGAGTTATGCTCTACAAGAACTGGAAATAAATGGAGATGCTTCAGAGTAAGGAATTCCGGTTACTTTACTTTCTATTTATTGAACAACCTCCTTAGTGCCTAGTGACTGACAGACATACTGAGCGATGGTGGTGAACAAGAAATTGCCACAGATCTGGTGTTGTCAGAGCTCAAGGAGTGTGTCTTATAAGTAGTTGAGCAAAGCTTCTAATGATCTGTAGTATCTGAGCTAATTATTAAAGTTTGTCAGGTTAAGAGCGGAAGGAAAGAAACATTCTTCACAAAGGAAAATACATTTAGTGAGCTGCAGAGATGACTCAGTGGTTAAGGTGCTTGCCTGCAAAACTTAACGACCTGCGTTCAGTTCCTCAGCACCCACAGAGCCAGATGCTCAAAGTGGCGCAGGTGTCTGTAGTTCTTCTGCAGGCCCTGCTGTGCCCAATCTCTCTCCCTCTCTCAGCCCCTTTCCCTGGCAAATAAATAAAAATTAAGAAAATACATTTATTTCTATATTTACTCAGATGTAGTGTCTGACCGTGGACCTTTTCGCAGGTGCTTGCAGGAATTCCAAGATGAAGTTCTTTCAGATACCTACAGTGCTTACTGACCTTGAACTGCATTTCTGGGTATGGCACAGCTTTGATTTACCTTTCCAGCTTCCTCTTTCCCTCATTACTTTTCTCTCCAGCCAGGTTGGCTTTCTTTGAGCCCTTTGGATGTGCTAAGCATTCTTGTCTTACGTTCTTCTTCCTGTTTCCTCTGCTCAGCATGCTTCTGTCCATTCTTCACATAGCTGGCGTCTCCTCTTTTCTGCAAACTTTCATACTGTTCCTTTTTCCTGACAACTCTTTCCTCACCCTCTAATTGAAATCTACCATCTCATAACCTCTCTCAAGACTTGCCTGAGTTTCTAAAGCTTTGCCTCCTTGTCATAATGCAAGGCTTCCTAGGGGCCACATCTGCTTTTCTCCAGTGCCACCCAGTGTGTGGCATAGTACTTGAACAAGGACAGTGCTTCTAAGCATTTTTTGAACAGAAGACTTTTCAATCAAAATAAAAGCTACTTTCAAAGGGTATCTTACTTCCTTTTTGCATTAACAACAGGGCTCTCCAGTCCCTGTAGCAGGGAATGCTAACTGCTTCCACAGAGGATTGGCAGAAGGTTGTGAGTTATTTGCCATTTTGCTTTACTGCAAAGTGAGCTTGGTGGCATCATTAGAATATGTCCTTGGGACTCTAACAGAGTAAGCTTAGGCCCTGAGTCTCTCTCTCTGAGTCTGTGCGGCCTTGTTCTCTCAGTTCACTTTCCCAATATATTAAATTGGGAAATGTATATCTGTTCCACATGCTTATCCATGGAAGATTAAGGGTGATTACACACACAGCATGGCTAATGCAGGGCTTTGTGCGTTGTATGAGTTCAGGTGTTTTCTTTTAAGTCCTCCATAGTTGAAGAGATTAATAAGCACTCAGGGGGAAAACTTATTTAACTTATCGTGTAATCTTACTGTGCAGTCATTCTCAGGGGTGATAACCTGAGGATCAGAACCAGTGTAAGAGGAAAAAGTTTGTATCCTAGGTACAAAAAACAATGAGTGGCCATTTATTGAACAACAAATAACTGTACACTCCCTCCCCCTAACCAAAGATGTACATGGAATTCTCTTATGCCTTATCTCAGAAGTGGTTGCTTAACATTATTAAATTGTAAAGATTAATGAATAATACAATTATATATTTTCTATTGTACTTTAAGTATGCTAGGGATGGAGGCTGTATGAAAATATTTTCCCCGATTTTTGATGCTTCTATACCTAAGAACTCTTAGCAATATCATTGAAAACTCTTGAGTCCAAAGCTTATTAAATTAGATTGTTGTAGTTTGGAGATTATTAAAACAATTTTTACTTAAAAATTTAAATATATATTATTTATTTGATAGAGAGAGAGAGAGAATTGGTGCACTGGGGCCTCCAGCCACTGCAAACGAACTCCAGATGCATGTGCCCCTTGGGCATTTGGCTTATGTGGGTCCTGTGGAATTAAACCTGGGTCTTTTGGCTTTGCAGGCAAGTGCCTTAACCACTAAGCAGTCTGTCCAGCACCCAAAATTTAAATATATTTTTAAAAAGGCAGGCATCAGTTATAAAATCTGATTGGTTAGATTCAGATGAATAAATGGTAGTTATATTTATGGCATACCAGTGTGGATGTTAGACCCAGTTTAGGGAGAAATGCTTGGGTTAAACCTATCAAAATCATCCAAGGTTGATTCTCTGCCACAATTAAGTCATATTAGTTCACCCACTCCTACCTCTGTGAATCTGACTTGTCCTATGGCACATGATTCTAACCACTCTAGGGGGGTTGGTTTCTTTGTAAGCAACTCTTTCAGAGAGCTGTAGGCCTGGATGTTAAAGTTGATGATTCTTGCAGTTGTCTACTCCAGGCCCAGACAGGCAACTACACTGTTTGTTTAGGGTTGGGTCTGATGTGGACCAGCTGATTAGTACACATAATATATTAATTGAATACTTAACTGCTTAGAGCATGGGACTTTGAGGACTCTGAACAGACCATGGAAATAGTTTTCCCCAAAAGGAATTCAGATCTGTCATGTTTTGTCACCAAAGGTCTCATTTCAGACACAACCCAAGAATCTTAATTGTTGTACATGGCTTGTCAGTTGAGACATCAGGCCCATATCACGTGATTATAACTGAGAAGTAAATGTTCAACTCTGCAGAAGATGTGTGTGTTAGCAGAGGGGTTTCCATGATGCTCATGTCTAGACATCTTGTTCACCTGTGGGTCTGTTGCTCACTGCAAGCTCAACTCCACATCTCAACATAGCTAGCAGGTTGAGGTGCCTAATGTTGACATGTCCTGAAGGATGCTTTTACTGAGAGGCCAATAAACACTCCCATTATTGTTGGGGTTATTTATTATTTAGTTATTCACTTTTAAATATCAGTGGTCTGGTCATTGAGTTTTGCTTCTGTGTTTTCTGCTCTCTGTCTGATGGGGATGCAGGGCTTTAAGAAGGAATTGGAGCCACTGAACAAGTACTTCTGACTTTTGTTGTCAGGGAAATGGGTTTATAAGCATCTGAGGGCAGAGGGAAGGGTCCTAAGGGGATTGGATGTACCAGGTTCATTCCTGATGCCTAATTAGCATATGGGGACATTCATTCCAGCATGTAGGCAATGGCAGGGTGGACTGGTCAGGTGATCCAGGGTTTCAGGAGGATGGGCTGTGAAGGTGCTAGCTGATAAGGAGTTTCCTAGGCAACTGGCCAAATGTCACAGGGCTATAGGAAAAGCCCAAGTTGAGGTGTGCTGGGCTTGGAGAGGGAGTAGCCTCCTGTATCCTGGGGGTCCTTAGTGGTGTCTGGCAGCTCAGGCCCCTCTCCTGAAGGCTCCACCTTGTGCCTGGCAATGCCCAACAGTTGATTCCAAAGGGAGCTGCTGAGCAATGAGGGAACACAGTGTCACCTTTGCTGACATGCAAGTCTGATTGTTCAAGCAGGCCATCACCCTCCACCCACCAGACAATGTGGAAATGGCTTCTGCCAGCATCCTGGTTGGATCAGATACTAGGAATTGGAAGGCAGCCTGCCATGAAAAGATCACAGTTGTATTCTCTCTGCCTGTGAGGCGCTGCAGAGGTGACAGCTCTCTCCCTCTTATCTTTTACAGAATGCTATGAACCTACCTCCTGACAAAGCCAGGTTACTGCGGCAGTATGACAATGAGAAAAAGTGGGAGCTGATTTGTGATCAGGTAAGAAACAGCCACACTTTCATCAAGAAAGCAATGAAGAGGAGAACTGTATTTCTCCACTGAATATGTTGGACTTTTCCAAGGAAATACATGAGTTTCTCTTTTGTGACTCTACCTTCCTATGTCTTACTTAGCACCAAAGAAAAAGCTGAAAGATGACTGCATTTGTTTTTGTCACTTTTAACTTCTCCAATTCAGTTTTACATCTGGGGAAGAAGGAGATGAACAAAGAGGCAAAGGTAGTCTTGTCCTTGACCATATATGGAGCCAGGCCTGCCTGCCTTCTTCTGCCTTCTGTCCTCTCTGGCTTTATTATATTGCTAATGTTTATACCCCAGACCTTTCAGAAAGGGCATGATAGAAGATTTCTTATGGCTACATTTTTCTCTCAGATCAAAAATATCTTCATAGGGTTGATGCTGGGACCTATGGGATCTTGAGACTGAGAGAGGAGCAAATCAAGTATTTGAGTACATTTCTGGTTTTCTGAGCCTCAAAGTTCAATTGTTGTTGCCCTTAAATATTACTGTGCCAACATATAGAGAAGCTCTTTCACATGTGATTTCTGCACATACTAGAAACACCACAGGGAAGTGGCTCTGTCAGCTCAGACATGTTATGGCAGATAGTTACCATCGCCAAGAGTTAGTAAGCAAGCAAGTTATCTTTGCAGTTAATCTTGAGAGCAGTCATACTTACTAGTACCTCCTTATGATGTAAGGGGAAAACTGAGATCTGCAGATTAGATCGCATCAGCAGTGGTGACATAGTGCTGGCATAGGCTGTCCGCCTCCAGGGGAGGTATGGACACTGTCCTCTGTGTTGTAACCACTGCTTTGTGTTGCTGTCCTTGTAAGGAGCTACTGTTACATGCTGTGGTAAAAGAGAAAAGGAACTTATCAGAAATGATCTTTTTTAAAATTGTGGGTCCTTTTAGGATCCCAGTTAGAACCAGGTAAACATAAAAAGGAATTTCTGGAAAAACTGGGAATGTTTGATTAGTGACTGGCAGGATTCTGTGAAATTATTGTTTGATTTTTATTGGTTTTAATTTTAGCTTGGTGATGATATAAAAATCTGTCTTTTTTTTTTTTTTTTTTTTGGTTTTTTGAGGTAGGGTCTCACTCTAGCCCAGGCTGACTTGGAATTCACTATGTAGTCTCAGGGTGGCCTCGAACTCACAGCAATCCTCCTACCTCTGCCTCCCAAGTGCTGGGATTAAAGGCGTGCACCACCAAGCCCGGCTCTTGTCTTTATTCTTTTAAGCACGAATACTAATATAGGGATGAAACGAAATGTGGACTTTGATTTAAAATATTTCATCAGGGCTAGGGAGGTAACTCAAGGTGGTAAAAACCCTTTTCACACAAGCATGAGGAGCTAAACCCAGATCCCCAGCACCTATGTGTAAATGCCAGGAGGGCACCCACATGTAGTTCCAGTGCCTGGCGGGCAGGGAAAGGGCCTTCTCTGGGCAAATTGGCAGCTGAATCAGTGAGCTCTGGGCTCAAGTGAGAAAACTGTATCTCAGTGAAGTGGAAAAAAATAAAGTGGAGAGAGATTGAGGAACGCATGGAAGGTCAACCTCTGGCCTCCACACATACACACATGTACCTATATATAAGTGAACAGACATACACACATGTATATCCATATACATGTGAACACACATACTCTCATGCATGCAAATATTCCAGGAGCAGAATTAGTTTCTTTTTCTTTTTTATTTTTATTTATTTGACAGACAAAGAGGGAGGGAGAGAGAATGGATGCTCCAGGGCCTCCAGCCACTGCAACAAACTCCAGACACATGCGCCACCTTGTACATCTGGCTAAAGTGGGTCCTGGGGATTGAACCTGGGTCCTTTGGCTTTGCAGGCAAATGCCTTGACCACTAAGCCATCCCTCCAGCCCTTCTCTTTTTAAGTCTTTATTTTGACAATCTCGTGTATGTACGTAATGTATTTTGATAATACCCCCATTGTCCTCTCTTGTCTGTCTTCTATTCCCACTAAACCCCTCAATTAGTGCCCTTTCTACTTTAATGTCTTTTGTCATTGCTGTTTTTTGGTGACCCACTGAGCTTACTTAGGGTTTCTTGCACGAGCATGGGTGTGTGGGGATTGTTTATTGGAGCATGGACAACTTACCTGTGGCTACACTGCTGAGGAACATGACTTCTCCAGCAACCATTAACTGCCAGTAGCTTCTCAGGGAGGGTGTGGCCTCATTAGCTCTCTGTCCATCCATAATGGAGTGCAGACAGGATCAGTTTTATACAAGAAACCCCACAGTGGCAGTGAGGTCCTGAGTATATGCCATGTTCAGAAGACAGGGTTCCACAGCATTACTGTGTCATATGGCTCTTTCATTTCTTTCTATTCCACATGTTCCCTGAGCCTTGGACTTAGTGAAAGAGTCCCATTTAGGGATGAGCACACAATAGTCATGTATGCTCAGAACTTTGATCAGACGTACATCTCTACGTTAACCTCTGCCCACTGCAGAAAGGGAACCTTTGTTATGGAGGCTGAGAGTAGCACTAATATATGGGTGTAAACATAAATATTTAGAAGGCAGTTTGACCTGTTTAGCAAAAGTAGTGCTTCCTGCAGAATCTGTGACCCAGGTTTACCAAATCTAGTTACACACACACACACACACGTGTGTGTGTGTGTGCGTGCGTGCATGTGTGTAGAAGCCCCAGGTTGATTCTGGTTGTGTTATGTGGTCCGGTGCCACACAAGTAAGACCATTGACTCACAGAATGTGAGGCAAAGTTTTATTGGGTAAAAAAGAAAGAAGAGAAAAGTCTGGTATACCAGGTATCCACTCCAGATTCTGAGTGAAGCCCTGAACTATCCAAAGTGCCAGTTTTTATAAAAAAGAAACAGGATGGGAATCAAGCCATAAATCACAATTGATGTGTGACAGTTGCAGTCATAAAAGTAAAAAAAGGAACTTGTAAATAGGTCTGTTGGTCAATTATAGGAAGCCCCACCTGGAGGGTGCAAGGTAAACCTGTGACCAGGAGTCCTGCTTAGTTTAAGGAGTTTGCTCAACAATGCAGGCCCCAGGAAATGCTATTCATCCCAGCAGAGCCTCCTGTTTGTCTGCCATCAACAGAGTCTCCTGATTTCTATATTTCTGTAGGCTAGGAATAATGAAATGTAGAGAAATACAACATTTTGCTCTCTTTTCATTTCCCCCTCTAACATGGCACTGAGTTAAATCTTTGACTCATGAGGGATAATGTCTAGGGTTTGTTCAGTTTCAGATGTGGGGGCATATTGCCCGTAATACCATAAGTTTAGCAGAACTAATTCTGCTTTTTTAAATATATATTTGCTTAGAATATTAATAATACAGGGTCCTGTGGAAAGGCCTAAGAGTAGTAGTATCAGGGGTCCAGCAGTAGAAGAGATAAGGGAAGTTTGTCATGGAGACCAACTAAACATAGACTGTAAACAATTATTTTATCTGAAGCTATACATTGACCCCCTTATTTTATAAAAAGTAAGTCTAATCCCTTTTTCTTTTGGCCCCTTCACTTCCACAGCTGTTGGAGTGGGAGAAGCCAAGTAACTAAAGGTTTAGAGAACCAGGTGGTGGGGTCATTAGGCTTGTAGCAGCCAAGCTGCTCCTTGTTTGAGTTTTAACATTTTGTTTAACAACATTTGATTCATTAACCAAAAAAAATAAATTCTTGTCACAAGACCATATCCCCCCCCAAGTCCAGCAGTAATGAGGTCTAAGGCTAGACATTCTTTAAAAATTATTTTTAACTTTTTTTGTTTATTTTTACTTAATTATTTGAGAATGACAGAAAGGCAGATAGATAGATAGAAAGTGAGAGAGAGAGATAAAGAATGGGTATGCCAGGGCCTCCAGCCACTGCAAACGAACTCCAGATGTGTGTGTCCCCTGTGCATCTGAATAATGTGGGTCCTGGGGAATCAAGCCTTGAACTGGGGTCCTTAGGGTTCATATACAAGCGCTTAAGTGTTAAGCCATCTCTTCAGCCCAAAGCTAGACATTTTTGAAGTATCACACCCATAGAGAGTTCAATATTTCTGGAGATATTTGAGGCTGTTTGTCACTGGAGGCACCCAGAGACAGTGTCATGCTGAGACCCACCGGCAGAGGGATGAAAATCTCTCTTGGTTGGTGCAGGTGGAGTTTGTGGGCCATTTTTTTCTTATAGAGATACACCTGTGAAACAATCAAGACTGGGGAACAAAAGGTGGGAGAGGAAATATTTATGTATGGGGTGGTTACTCCTTTTGCACCAAAGGAGAGTGGGTGTGTTGACATAACTGGTCCTGATTATGGAAATACTGAGCAGGCATTCAGCTCTGGTTGGCTCAGAGCTGGACAGGCAGATAGACATAATTTGACCCGCATCAAAGAGGGCGAGGCCTGTCCTTCGCAGAGCTAGGGATGCAGCACACACATGGAAAAACAGTTCCTTGGAACTGGGCAAGAGATAAGAAAAACTTTCCTGCCCTTTTTACCTTCAGGGGTCCAGTCACCCTAATTCTACCCCTCTTTATTTCTCCCTTTTATGAGAAGACACTGTAACTACGGTTAGAGGACAAAGAACGAAGACACCAGATCCCTTACTATTTCTTTCCCGGAGAGGGGAACTGTTCTAATGGACCCCGGAGTGCAGGAAGATAGTCTTGGAACATAACATTGGGGAGAAAGAATAAAATTAAGGCGTTAATGAGAAGTGAGCACACAGCAAACTGGTCCTTCTTGTGGTCGAGGGAATCCACATAGACAGGCTTGGATTGTCTCAGGACCACCTGAGCATGAGCTAGCTGAGATTTCCTTCCAGAACTGTTCATCAAATGGTACACTGGTATTCAGCATGATCTGAATCTGTTTCTATATGTCTTGTAAAACAGATGAGATATTAGCAGAATTATCAGAAACATATATACAACATTTAAACTTGATAATAGAGAGCCACTGGGTGTCATGAAATGTTGTACAAATATATTTTTTTTGTCAAAACTTAATTTATATATTCTAGATTTGAAAATAACCCTTTGGCATCTATAGTTGTTTTTGCTTTATTATAGAATTAGAACTATGGGGAAAAATGTATTAAGGTCTTGTTTGTTTCCCCTGTTGGGAAGCTCTTGTTGTATAACTTAATAGGCCATTTATATATTAAGGGTTTTTTTTATCTTTGGTTATATATTTCTGAGTGTTTAAGACCAAGCAGCAAAAATTTAATTGAGGATTAATTTTGGAGGTCACCCATAGCTCTCCAAAGAGACTTTAGGGACTCAGGAGTAGCCCTATAGTTTGCAGGTGTTTTCTGTCTGTTAGGATGAGTCAGGGCCATGCTGGCCAAGTAGTTTTCCCCTCTTTGGGAAGTCAGGAGGACTGATTGCTCCTTGATTGTGACTTTCCTATTTCAGAATGTACACCAATTTTGTTTGGGCCTCTATCCTCCCTGCCCAGGAAGACAGGTGACTTACCAGGAGGCTAGTGTAAAAATGTCCCATCATCTCCAGTGGCCTCACAACCTGGGAGCACATGCCAAAATACTGGCCCTTTTTGCTCCTGTGATTCCAATTGAATTTGGCTTCTACATAGGTGATTAGCACAATTAGAAAGGAAGTTAAACTAGCCTGGATGTATGTACACATAGATCACATTTGATTACTGAAATATATTTAGTTAAAGAATGGCACCAAAGATTCTAAAATCATTTTGTCCAACCTTTTAAAATGTTGTCCTGTGGCAGCAAAAGCCATATCTGAGGCATAGAAAGTAGGCACATCTTATAATTTAACTACCTAATAGCTGTAAATATAGACAGAATCTGTTACCAGTCTTGAAAACAATACCAAGTAATTTACAAACAAATGAACCAATTAATTCAGCCTAGAAATTGTCAGGAAAGGACAAGTAAAACAGTGTAAAGTCTTAGCACGTATGTTTGAAAACATCTTTGATTAGTTCAGGCACCTGTGTGGGTATCAATTACCCAGACAACATTGGAAACAGAAACACAGAGCTTGAAATTATTTTTCTCAGATGAGGATCATTGTTTGAGCATGAGGCTATACCCTAAAGTAGGGAATATGTCTTAAAAATTAATTTTGTTATAAGCACTGAACTTAAGAGACAGTTACTTTACACATAATAAAGTAGAATCTGGTCTTTTTTGAGCCAAAACAGCTAGATAAATTCTAATACAATCCTTGACAAATCTGTTTTGGAAGGAAAAAAAAAAAGAACACCATTTGACAACCATTGATTTTAGCTTAATCTTGATAGCCATTGATTTTATGTATCATAGAAATTTTTATTAACAAAATAATTTTTTGTTTTACCTGACTTAAATTTGATAAAGCTTAAGCAAGCTATCCCAACATATTTTAGCCTGAGAATTAGCTTTCTGTTCCTTTTATAAGGAAATTAATATTAGGCAAAATTTGGTTTTTTTAGATCTGACATTCTTCCTACATACATACATCTTTATCCACATACTTTAACATTCTGATCTAAGTCCCACTTAAAAAGCATTTTTTTTGTTCATTTTTATTTATTTGAGTGTGACAGAGAAAGAGAGAGAGAGAGAGAATGGGCGCACCAGGGCTTCCAGCCACTGCTAATGAACTCCAGATGCATGCACCCCCTTGTGCATCTGGCTAATGTGGGTCCTGGGGAATCAAGCCTCGAACCAGAGTCCTTGGGCTTCACAGGCAAGTGATTAACTGCTAAGCCATCTCTCCAGCCCTAAAAAGCATTTTTTATTAAGCATTCTATGGCTAACATTGAAAAATACCTTCCCAGTTCCTTTAATCTCATCTTAACCCATAATTAACCATTTTTCTTATAAGGCTATTAAGAAAAACTACACCAAATAGATTAATCTTATTACCCACTGACCAAGACGCAAGTAGTCACTTCAAGGAGTTAACCATCTTATTATAGAAAATTTGTAGAGAAAAAGCCTTCCTTAGTATTTAGGTCACCAAAAAAATCCCTACCTGACAACCAGACTTGCTTTATAATACCAGTATATATACTTTCAGATTTTATATAACCCATTAATTTGAGATAGCTCTTATTAATAAACATTTTCTGTGAATACAGGTCAAAACATGACAAACATTTGGGGCTAATCTTTATCAATACTTCTAACACATTTGGAAATGCTTTTATCAGGAGTAACTAAGGCAAATTTTTGTTTCTATTTTGAGGCAGGTTGGCCTAGAACTCAGGCCAGTTGTCTCCTCCTTTTAAGTAACAGGACATTATTATCCTTTAAAATACCTGGCAAATTATTAGTTGCCACCTCAGAGAGAATTCAGTAATCTTCTATGTAAGTTGAAATTGACCTAGAACATAAACTCAGAAATTATATTTATGAGCTCATGTAACAAAATATGGCCTTGTTTACATAAAATTTCAGCTTTCTACAGGCTTTAGTTAAATCTGACTTTTAAAGACAACCCCCCCCAAAACTTGAAATAAATGTGAACAAAAACATTAGGAGAGATTTGAATTAACAAAGAAACCAAAAGGTGTCTATAAATGATGTCTTATTTGATTAAAGCCCAAACAAAAGAGGAAAGATCAGGCACAGCTCAAATTAAAATTATGTATTTATTTTTATCAAGCAATTTAAAAGTCACATGGTTTAAAATCTGGAGCCAGGCTATCACATTTGGATCCTCCTGTCTCAGCTTCCTAAGTAGCTAGGATAATAGGCCTCACTCATTTTATTACCTTTTTTCTCCCCTTCAGATCATTAAAGTGCTTTTTAGCCAGTTTTAAAGGATTTTGACCCATATCTTCAAAGATGAACACAAGACAAACAAACACAACACCAAACATAAATGTGCTAGCAATATGGGCTCTCCTACATTGCCTCTTGGCTACCAGAACTGAAACAGACGTGCTGTCAAACCAAAACTGCACCAGAAACAGACCTCCCTTCGAAATCTCTGAACGGAGCCAGAGAGGGTCAAAGGCGCCCCTTGATCTCTCGTCCCGGGGAATTAATGGTGCATCCAGCTTCTTTCTTGGACCCAGAAAATAGCATGCAAAACCAGAAAACCAGGAAAAGCAGAAAAAAAGGAGAAACAAAAAGAAGAATGGAAAAGGCACCCCCAGAGGTTTCTTACCCAGTAAAGGAGGGGCCGGCAGTTGTAGGCAAAAGTTCCCTGTCAGTGGCTTTCCACCAACTCCAAAACCAGGAACATGCAGACGTAAGGAGATAGGTTCTCAGGCCAAGACTAGGGGTCCTTCCCTGGTTCATTCGCCCCAGAGTCTGGGAGGGAGGTCTTGAAATGTGGACCCAGGGCAAGCCCCCAAGATGTTATGGGGTCCAGTGTAGCACAAGTAAGACTGTCGAATGTGAGGCAAAGTGTTATTGGGTAACAAAGACAGAAAAGCCTGGTATACCAGGTATCCACTCCAGATTCTGAGTGAAGCCCTAAACTGTTCCAAAGTGCCAGTTTTTATAAAAAAGAAAGAGGATGGGAATTAAGCCATAAATCACAATTTACGTGTGACAGTTGCAGTCATAAAAGTAAAAAATGGAACTTGTAAATAGGTCTGTTGGTCAGTTACAGGAAGCCCCACCTGGAGGGTGCAAGGTAGACCTGTGACCAGGAGTCCTGCTTAGTTTAAGGAATTTGCTCAACAGTGCAGGCCCCAGGAAACACTATTCATCCCAGCAGAGCCTCCTGTTTGCCTGCCATTAGCAGAGCCTCCTGACTTCCATATTTTTCTAAGCTAGGTACAAAGAAATATAGAAAAATATAATATTGTGCTCTCTTTTCAGTTGTCCTCCTCGATTGCTGTCTTTATTGTGCTGCAGCAGGGCCTCTCACTTGAGTCCAGAGCTCCCTGATTCAGCTAGTTAAGCTGGCCGGCTTGCCTAGGGAATGCCTTGTTTCTGCTCCTGAGCTCAGTAGTTCAGGAGGCCATCCCCACCCCCTTGCCGGCATTTACTTGACACTGGGGTCCCAAACTTGTCCTCACACTTACAAAGTAAATGCTTTATCCACTGAGACATCTCCCCAGCCCTTGTTTATTTTAAAGTTTTTGCTAAACATATCCTAAATTTACCATTTTACCCTTTTTAAGTGTACAATAAAGTGATTTTAAGTATATTTAAAATGACAATAACTTTAAAGGAGATTCTAATGAGCATAGCTGCTGTAAAGTATACCTCAAATTTACTCAAAGAGCTTTCTATAGGCACAATATTCTAACAACACCCTCTTGTCCTTTCCTTTATCACTGCTTAAATCCGAAGATGGCTGTCTAGTATCCCAGGACCATGGGTGAACTGCATAGTTCTGGGGTGACTGAACTATAGAGGCCACAGAAGAGGGGTCTGCTGATGTTAGGGGATTCACCCCAGAGTACCTATCTGTGTAATGTATTTTAGAAAGGGGGAAGTGCTCCCATAAAGACATAATCTAAGGACCGTGTGGGGTCACTGAGATTAATTTTATAGCTGTGTGATATGATATTGTGAGTGGAGGAAGCTGAAAGTGCTATGTTCCTTTGACAAATGCGTGTTAATCCCCCAGTGCTGCATAGGTCTCTCTCATGAGTATGATTTGGGAAAGAGAAGCCATTTGTTGCCATTTGAATATCATTTTTCAGTGTAGACCCTGTGCTGTGTCCTTTGGGTTTGGAACCTTGGCTCCCACAAGTTTAGAGATATTTATTTATTTATTATTGGTATTTCGAGGTGGGGGGTCTCACTCTTAGCCTAAGCTTGCTTCAAACTCACAGCAATCCTCCTACCCATGTCTCCCAAATGCTGTGGGATTTAAGGCATGCACCACCACGCCTAGCTTTTTTTTATTTTTAGAGGTAGGATCGCACTCTGTAGACCAGGGCCCAAAGTCATGGTAATCTGCTTGCCTCAGCCTCCTGGGGGCTGGGATGCTAGGTGTGAATCACCTTGCCTGGCTAAGTTTAGAGATTTTAACACAGTGGTTATGATGGCTAAAAGCTATAGTCAAGGAAAGCCCAGAAACCCTGGATGAATATACACTTCTACATTGTTGTATCCGGCAGGGCTGTGGGATTATTTATTTCAATTCTGTAGTTTTTCTCTTGGGAAAGTTAGCACATGCTTTAGAGCATATGAATAAAATGTTCCACAGTCCCTTCATTTATTTTATTTTGTTTACTTTTATTTATTAGAGAGCGTCAGAGAGGGAAAGAGGCAGATAGAGAGTGAGAGAGAGAATAGGTGTGCCAGGGCCTCCAGCTACTGCAAGTGAACTCCAGATGCGTGCGCCCCCTTATGCATCTGGCTAACGTGGGTCCTGGGGAATCAAGCCTGGAACTGAGGTCCTTAGGCTTCATAGGCAAGCACTTAACCACTAAGCCATTTTTCCAGCCCCCTTTATTTTTTAAATATTTAATTAATTTAATTTATTTATTTGAGAGAGGGAGGAGAAGAATGGGCATGGCAGGGCCTCCATCCATTCTACACGAACTCCAGACACATGTGCCAACTGTGTATCTGGCTTACATGGGTCCTGGAGAATCGAACTTGGAGCATTTGGCTTTGTAGGCAAGCACTTTAACAAATATGCTATCTCTGTAGCCCAGGCCCTTTATTTTGTAGATGGTGAAAGTTAGGTTTATAGCATACATGACTAGATCAATGACAAGACAAACAAGATAGGCCTGACACTTGTGGATGGTGGAGGAGCTTAGCTCATAGCTGTACCTCTTCTGGATGATGAAGTACAGGTGGCTTGTGAGAGAATTCAGGACATTTGAGATGCCTCATGCCAATCAATGTATGTAGGGCCCATGGCTGCCTAATGCAGCCCAGAAGCCGTTAGAGGTGGCACACCAAGACTGGGTTAGAAATCGTCCCCCCTGGATCTACCGGTTGTTCATAAGTGGTCTGTTCCTTTCTGAGCTAATTACAGCACAGATCCATGTTGCATTGTGCCTGGGATAAGGAACTGCAGGAGAGAGAGAAAGAGCGCGCATGCGAGAGAGCCAGTGAGCGCAGGGAGGGGGTTGGGAGTCTTGCCTTCTTTAACTTGTACAGAGCAGTAGGGGAGAGAATAAGAACAACAAATAGTAAAGAGGTAGCCAGAAGTTGTGCCAATTTAGACTTGCCTTCCTGTAATAGCACTTTAGAGAGATTAGATTATGATCATCAAAGCTTGGCATGGGTCCTAGAACAGAAGGGGAATACCCTGATGTCACTTGGCTGGAGCTGAGTCAGGTCTGTGGCATCAAGATCCACCATTACTCTGACATACTCCATTAGAGTGAGAGTTGACACTTGCTTTTCAACATACCATGTGAGTGTTTTTAATCATTAATAATACAGTTATTTTGGAGGGTTTGAGTGTATAGCTCAGTGTTAAAGAACTTGCCTAGCATATACTGGGCCCTGAAATTGATTTCTAGCGCACATATACACACATACATACACATATACATACATACACATATATTTTACACACACACACATGTCACTTAATTTATGCCCTCACAGATACTGTAGGTACCTGCACAATATTGGGTCCATCAGCCTTCTGTCACGTATGATTAGAGGAGGGCAAAAAAGAAGGACATTAAATCACAAGAGGGACGAGTTGGAAAGAAAGAGTTCAGTGAGAGAGAGAGGGAAAACAAAGGGTAGTGGGAAGGAGATATGATCAATGTGTGTATATATATGAAAATTCTGTGTTTAAATCCTATAAATCTTTCACTTGTTTTCCTATACTAATTCTTTAAAATTAAAAGTAGGCTCTGGAAAAAGATAGCTCAGTAGGTAAGAGGGTTTGTTGCACAAATATGAGAGCCTGAGTTTGATCCCTAGTCTCACATAAAAAGTCAGATGTGGCTTCCCTGCAACCTAACTGCTGAGGGAGACAGAGATTGGAGTATTTCTGGGCTTATTGGTTGTATTAGGTAGGGTTCTCTAGAGGAACAGAACCGATAGAATGAGTTGTTTTAAAAGGGAATTTATTGGATTATTTCACAGCAGTCCAACAATAGCATATTACAGGCCTGAGAGTCAAGGAACCTGGTTGCTGCTCAGTCCAGGAGGCTGGATGCCTCAGCAGTCCCAATCCGGCACTGAAGGCCTGGAGGGGTCCTGGAGAGACGCTGCATTTTAGTCCACGCTGGTCTTTACTCTCCACTAGAAAGCAGCAGGCAGCCAGATGGAAGGGGAGGAGAATACTTTTCTTCCCAGAGTTTGTTTTTGGTAAAGCCTCCTCTCTGAGAGGGGCCACCCACTCTGGGGGATGGGCTCACCCTTGGGGAAGGATTCCTCCTTTAGTTAATCCTTCCTGGAAACAGCCTCAGAGATCCACTTATGAGGAATGTCTGTGGATCCCTAAACAGATCAAGATGACACAAACTTACCCATCACCGGTCAACCATTCTAATTGAAAATCCATGAGAGACCTTATTTCAAGGACATAATGCAGAAGATTGATAGAAGAGGATCTCCCCATAGATATAAATATAGACAGATCCAGTTTGATATGTGTACTGTAATATGCATAGTACATTATATAGGTATATATATGTGTGTGTGTGTATATATTCACACATATATCAACTTTGTACCTAATAGTTTAAAAACCAATTTGATAATCTTTGGTTCTGTCAGTTTCATTGTGAGTTAGCAAATGAATATTTTCTCATTTCCTGTCCCTTTTGTATTAAGCCAGCAACTTAATGCTTTTATTTGGTCCTTGATTTCCCAGAATATAAATCCTAGACTTTACAGTTGCCAGTTTTCAAAGTCAAGATTTAATATAAAATAGATACCTCAAAAAAAGAAAACAGTGAATTTTCTCCGGCTTCCATGTTTGAGTATCACTCTGAAATCAAGCATTTTCACCATCATGTTATGGTAATCAGTGTATTATTTAAGAGACTTTATTATCACTTTTTTTTTTTTTTTTTTTTTTTTGAGGAAGGATCTCATTCTAGCCCAGAGTGGAATTCACTATGTAGTCCCAGGATGGCCTCAAACTCACACTGATCTTCCTACCTCTGCCTCCTAAATGCTGGGATTAAAGGCACGTGCCTATTAATTCTTTTTTTGACTTGTGAGAACCTCTTTCAAGCTGTCTCTTACATCCTTTAAAACACCCCTACTAATTTGTGAGAGCTCATTTTATGATGAAAAAATCATCTCTTGGGTTTAACTTGTATTTTCCTTGCTCTAGCCTTACACAAAACCATTTTGTCAAGGATTTTTCAAAAAATATTTTAAACTTCTTTTAGCTATTTTGAGAAAGGGAAGGAGATAGAGGCAGATAGAGAGACTGGGCATTCCAGGGCCTCCAGCCAACCGTCAATGATGCCCCATTGTGCATCTGGCTTACATGGGTATTGGGGAATTGAACCTGGGTCCTTAGGCTTCTCAGACAAATGCCTTAACTGCTAAGCCATCTCTCCAGCCCAGATTTTACCTCTTATTCTTTTTTTCTCTGGAGACATTAGAAATGGACATGTGAGAATGACATGTGCTGGGAAAGATTGCTTCTCAGTTTATGTCTAGACTTTTTAGACATTTTCATATGTCTAAAACTTAGGAGTTTATACTGATATATCCAAATCAGTTTTTATTTTCATTTTGTTGGTGTGTGTCATAGAGATGCACATGTTCTGTGTGCTTCATGATGGCAGGGGAAAACATGGCATGAGCAGAGGAGGCTGGATATCACTTCCTTGCCAACATTAGGTGGATAATAGCAGGAGGGGAGTAAGGCACACTCTGATCTGCAAAGGGGATGCTGGCTGGCTAACTATAACATCACTGAGCCTGCTTCCAACAACATGCCTCCTCCAGCAAGGCTCCACCTACAAAACGGCCACCAGCTAGATACCAAGCATTCAGAATACATGTGTCTATGGGAGATGTTTGATTAAACCACTATGAGTGTCCTCCTCTATTGCTCTGCATTGCCTTGAGATGGAGTCCCTCACTGAACTTGGATGTTTCTTGTTGGGACGGCTGACCAAGGAGTTCCAGTAATCCACCTGTTTCTGCCCCAGCCCCTTAGTGTTGGCTACAGGCATGCACATTATACCCAGCCTTTTCTCTTAATATTTATTTATTTATTTATTTGAGAGAGAAAGAGAGAGGGAGAATGGGCATGCCAGAGCCTTCAGCCACTGCAAAAGAACTCCAGATGCATTGGCCTGGGGAATCGAACCAAGGTCCTTTGGCTTTGCAGGCAAGCACCTTAACCGCTAAGCCATCTCTCCAGCCCCCACACCCAGCTTTTTACATGGATGCTGGCAATAGAATTCAGGCTCTCAGCCTTTGCACAGTAGATACTGTTATTCATTGAGCCATGCCCCCGTTCCCCCAAATCAGTTTTTACTATTAATAATTTCTTAGATTTGATAATTTTTGCTTTCATTTTACATGGAAATGTATGGTCTTAACATTAATGTAGCTAATACAACACAATACAATACAGTAGTTTCAGAGCAGGCATATAGCTGAGTGGTCCAGGGTTTTCCTAGCATGTGTGAGGCCCTGGGTTCAATTTCCAGCACTATTAAAACAATGTAACCACAATATTAAATAGTTTCAAATTAGCAATACTAGTATTATTACTACCCCAAATACTACTAAGTACAATTAATGAAGTATAAATTTTTATGTTTTTTATCTTTGGAAATTATGTACTTTTATGGCTTAAAATAATAGAAGTTTGTTCCCTTACAAGTCTGGATACCAGACATCTGAGGGTGCTGGCTGGTCCCTGTATTGGGCAGGCTGCTGGTGGTCTTTGGTATTCTTTCCCTGGTAGCTGCATAGGTGGTAATGTCTGCCTCCGTTTCCAACTTCACATGGCCTTTCCTCTTCTCCCTGTGTCAGTATCTTTTTTTTTGTCTCCTAAGAGGACAATAACATATAATATATAATACTGGATTCAAGGCCTATTTGGATAATTTCAGAAGCCGCCATCCTGAGATCCTTTATTACACCTGCAAAGACCCCTTTTCCAGTTGTGATCATATTCACTAGTTTCAGGGTCAGCAGAGGGACATATATTTTAAGAGAGATGCTGTTTGATTCACCAGGGATACCAAGATCTATAATACTACTTATAATAAGCTTTTCACTTACAAAACTCCAGTTTGGATATTGTTGGTCATTGAGGGAACATATGGTGCAGTTACTGACCCAGATGAGGCGGTTTTTGACGTGGACCTTCATGTTTACTCACGGGGAAGGCTGTGTTTTAACCACTGGGACAAAGAGCAGTCACACACCTAGGGCGTTATCTGGGCTGGCTTGAGGAAAGCGTCCTTGCTCTCATTCTATCGACTAGGCCAACGGAGAATGATGAGAAGGCCCAGGGATAAGTCAGAATTTAGTCTCTGCTATGAGAGCAGCATTTGTTCTAGGTTGCATTTGTATTAACCCTTATTTTCACATGTGACCAGAGACTGCAGTTATCCAGAGGATGCCAGAGCCACTGAACAGTGCTGTGTTTTCTTGTGGAGGGAAAAAAGTGATAATTCGGAAAATAAGTGAATGTTTCAGGTTTAAAAACAAAACAAACTTATCTGAGTATTTACTAATTTATTCACTGCATGGGGTGTTATTAGTGTAAATCAGAGAATGCAGAGTGATGAGGGAATGACCTGAGTTTTCCCCAGACAGATACTCCATGTGATACTTTGAGATAAGACTTCAAATACTTCCTGATACTCAGTTGTTTATATTGATTTCTAGCAATGTGCCAGGCAAGAATTGGCCATAAAACATATTTTTACTAAACACTTTTTCAAATGGTGTTTTGGCCTTTTGGTTATCTTTTGCTTGAGATTTTGAAAGGACTGTCTTTCCCCATCTCCCTCCCAACCTCCCCCCCCCCCTTTTCTCAAGGTCTGCAAACCTGAGCAGTGTTACTCACTTCATTGCTATTGAAAACAAGACAGGCTTAGTTTCCTTTCCAAAAGTTGTTTCCCTTCCATTAGGACTCATTCCAGGTCTCTGATTATTTCCTCCTGAACCCTGGAGAAGCCATCAAAGGAGCAGGTGCAGATCTTTGTGTGCTGAACCTCGTAAGATTTTAATGCTGCATCCTGAAAATCCGAGTTTGCGCCTTTCCTCTTCTAGTACTTTTCTTTGTCCTACAGCTTTTGTAGTAGGGGGAAAGATGCTGTCCTTCCCCACAGGGCTAGGGAAGAAGAGAAGTGACCTAAGAAGGAAGAGATCTATTTCTTCTTCCCCCTCCTTCCCTTATTTTTCTCTGAGACAGAGTCTGACTCTGACCCAGGCTAGGGGCAGTCTTCCTGTCGCAGTCTCCCGGGTGCTGGGGTTACAGGGGAATGTCACCACACCTAGGCTGTTATGCCCTTTCAGATGTCCTCTTTGTCACTGAAGCAGGTGCTATGTCAGAAGGGTGTTTTGGCATCTGTGGCTAGAGCGAGATGTCCAAGGTTATTTGATTTGAAGCTTTTTGGCACCCTCTTGCTCAAGTGAACATCATATTTACTGCATTCCTACCTGGAAATACAAATGAATTATCTATTATTCCTTTCTTTAAAACTAGCTAATTGAAGCTGGGTGGAGGAGGGGGAGGGTGCATACCTATATTCTCAGCACTTGGAGGATGGAGGCAGGAGGATCAGGGGTTCAAAGCCATTTTTTGGCTACATAGTAAGTTTGGAGCCAGAGTCTAGGCTACATGTGACCCTGTCTCAAAGGACAAAACAAAACAAAAATGACAAAAAGAAAAGTAATTTCTAGAGTTGGTTATGTGTTTTGAAGTATGCTATATCAGGTAAGTATCCTTTGTAGAGTTGAAGATGCTCTTGTAGGACACAGAACATTATATTATAGTTGAATGGACATGGGTTTGACTTAGATTGACCTCTCAAATTAAATTTTGACTATTGCTTTATTTAATTATTTGTATTTTTGTGGTGCTAGGACCTCATGCAGACTAGGCAATTACTTTACACAGAGTTGAATTCCATCCTCATATTAAATTTTAGAAACTACTCTTTAAGCAAAGGTAAAGTGTTTTAGCTAAGAATTTCTAATCTACATAAATACTACATTACATTGCCTTAACACTTGGACATTAACTTGTAATCATGGCTTAGCAGTTAAGGCACTTGCTTGCAAAGCCTAAGGACCTAGGTTCAATCCTCCAGGTCCCATGTAAGCCAGATACACATGGTGGTGCATACGTCTGGACTTCATTTGCAGTGGCTAGAGGCCCTGGTGTGCCCAATCTCACTCTATAATTATCTCAAATAAATAAATAACAAATCTTAAAAAAAAACAAAAACAAAGCCAAGTGTGTTTTCTGGATGAAGTCCAACAAATACTTGAACTGTGTATTTTTTTTTTTTAAAAGAACACACCATAATGGGTTTGAACAGTGTTTTGGAAAAATTGCCAATGGATGAACTTAGATCACCATATGATTATGCTTTCTTTATCATCTGTCTGATGTGATGTGTTAACACTCACACTGGGAGGAATGACTTATTGATTCAGCGACCATCATCCTTCAGAAAACAGGTAGTCTCTCCCAAATGACCTTGGAGAAACAGACATATCTGTAAAGTCTACTCGGAGGAATTGCACTGGCAGCTTTCAGCTTGTGTTCTGTGCTCCCAGGTATCTGTGGCATCCTTGATGAACTGTCAAAGAAAGAAAGTGCTTTTGGAGGCTTTTTCTGAAGTCATTTATCCTTGCTGTTGAGGCAAGACAACACCATTATAATTTTACCTAAATAGAAGAGTTACAGGGTGAACTGGTTTTTATTTCTAGTGATATTGCAGATACAGTGAGAAGAGGAAAACTGATAAAAACATGCTTCAAGTGTTTAAGAAATAAGAGTGATTCCTTGGTGTGGTGGCACATGCCTTTAATCATGGCACTTGGGAGACAAAGGTAGGAAGATTGTGGTGAGCTCAAGGCCAGCCTGGGACTACATGAGTTCCAAGTCAGCCTGGGCTAGAGTGAGATCCTACCTTGAAAAAACAAAAATAATAAAGTTAAATTTAAAAAGAAATAGATTGTGATATGCAGGAGCATTGAGTACTGACTGTTTACTCACTGTCACCAGGGTAGATACAAGCCATGAACAAGAAGACATCCTTAAGTAAAGTTCTTGGGATATGTGATAATAGGGGATGGAAGGTTTCATTTCCCCACTTTCAAATGAAGAAGCACGACTGTGTGTTCATGGTGCTAGGTATCCATCTCATGGCTAGACAAGTGTTACATGTGCTAGACAAGTATTCTCTTAGCAACCCCCTTCCCTAGATCTTCTCCTTGTATTTTTATGGGAACAGTATTCCCAAGTCATTTTCCAAAATATTCATGAAAGCATAGAACTATATATGTGTACATCTATAGTTTTACACAGTTTGTATCTTTAAACATATTCCTAAGTCTTTGAATGTCAAACACATGCACATTTACTTTGCAAAGAGAAGGATTCCTGAGTAGGAAATACAGTGTAACACCATAATTAAGTTTTACTGTGCAGAATAAATGCTTGGAGAATTTAAGCATATGTAGATTCCTGTGTACTGGATGGGTTGGGTGACGAGGATATGCGCTTTCTTAAGCATGTTTGGTGAAGGCTTTGACAGTTTATAATTCAAGAAATGCACATCTAAAAGAAAGGCAACCTTTGGTTGTTGAGAGAGGAGAGCAAAACATTTGAAGGTTGTCAGAAAACTTCGTTCCAGTGCAAATCTAACATTTCACAACTGGGTCTGGTTCTCAGATCCCCTATTGAGTACCACTGAGTGGCAAGCAGTGCGGTTAGGCTTTTGCATGGGACCACATGAAAGTCATGCAACTTTATTAGAATGGCCTTCTCTTCACCAGGTCAAGCAATTTGATGAAAACACTTTTTAAACTGGAAAAAGCAACGAGTGATGAGTAGGATTTCAATGAGCCTAATTAATAAGACACATTAGAAAATGAGTTATGAAATGTTTTGATCAAGAAAGCCCTGTTGAACTAGAAAGAACTCTTGCTAGTCTAAATAAAGGAAATAATTTGGAAAAGTCTCATCAAAAGTTATTTTCAGTCTGAGAACTGTAATGGAACACTTGGATAGTCACTGACTTAGGAAAATGATTTCATATTCAGAGCTGAAGAATGCTTCAAAGCTCTCCAAGAAACCATGACTGTGGAACAAATCTGGCTTACTGACTTTTCAAGTCTAGTCTCATGCAGAACAGAAAAAAATTACACAGCATTGACCATGTGTTTTTCTGTTGGCTCCAGCTCCTTACTGACTGTTTGCCATCTGCCCTACCCACATTAGCCCATTCTCCGATGGCCACTCTTGTCTGTTCCAGTGTCTTGCACTCTGTGGCACTGTGCTCCTGGAACCCAGCGAAAGCCCTGGAAGTTCTAGCATACTCTGCGCCCCAGCCTTTGCTCTCATGCTCCCTGATCTGGAAAATTTCTGTCTCCTGCCTTGCACACTGTCCCAGGATATGCTGCCTGTCTTTCAAAATTTAATGCAGGCACCACTTTCTCGAGGGAGATGCCTTTGATCATTGCAGTTGGAAAGCGCCTCACCTTTCTTTGAACTTGCAGAGTATCACATACAGGTCTTACCATATTCTGCTTTGTGTTGCAGCTCTGAATGCTTTGTCACAGAGAGGAGATTCAATGCCTTTTCCTTTTTTTAAAAACAGTGTCTTATATAATGTGTTCTGGATGAGTGAAATAATAAAATGATCATTTAAAATTTTTTTAAAAATGTTATTTGTGCTAGTGCCTTGAAGTAGGAAACCTCAACATGATAGCAAAACTTAAAGTGCTCAGAGGCAGGCCATGTTTAGCAGAATGTTTTTTTATCAAATAAGCAGAGAGGCCCTTCTAAATGGTGGTGCAACTGGCACTGGCTTCCCTGGGGAGCAGTTAGACATACTAGGATCCTGTATGAACGGGCCTTCTAGGTCTTAAAGTAGGCAAGGTCTCAGCATATACTCCTCATTTCTCTCAATCACCTTGTTTTCTCTCATCACCCTTGCCACACTTAGGTGAACACCTTCTGGAGGTAGGATTATCTGGCAGCTTTTCTGAAATTTAAAATTATTTGTGGAAATAAGGAATATGCATTCTCTTGGGGACTTTGGAACTTTCCATTCCCTGGAAGAGTCTTAAGTGTATTTCTGTGAATTGTTTTGTATTTGTAGAAGTTGTAAGCCCCGTGAGGACCCCGACTTGTCCTGATTCCCCTCCCTCTCCTTCCAGCATCTGCACACTTGGCATTTCCTTTGCTTTAAGTCATGTCTGTCTATCTGCAATCTTTTTTTTTTTTTTTTTTGTCTTTGGTTTTTTTGAGGCAGGGTCTCACTCTAGCCCAGGCTGACCTGGAATTCACTATGTAGTCTCAGGGTGGCCTCCAGCTCATGGTAATCCTCCTACCTCTGCCTCTGGAGTGCTGGTATTAAAGGTGTGTGCCACCACACCTGGTTCTCTGTCTACAATCTTAATGCAATACTTTATCCTTTTATTTTCTTCTCTGTGTCTGCTTGTATCAGAGTTGCCCATATTAGAGGATGAACCCATTGAGGACATGGACTATTCCCTTACAAACTCTGAAGACCTCTTAGCACTGAGTTACACCTTGTAGATTGCAGCCCAGGAAGGACAAAGGTGCTGGTTAGGATCATGCTCATGTGGAGACTACAGTTTGCTTACCCAGCCTTTGAGAAGAAAGTAAAGTTCTTCAGGGTTTTGCTATCCAACACAAATCAGAGTAGCAAAACATTAATGATGGCATAATGATGGTGACATCTGATTCATCCCCAGGGATCTTTAAGCAGTTTATGTAGCTCTACTATTACAACACTGAAATAGAGCCAGTGACCCTATAATCATCCCAAATAGGGAGACAGACACATAATAAGGATATGGCCAGAGAAGCATGTGTTTATTAGAGTCTGCCTCTGTTTTCAGATTTCTTCCTAAAGTTTCATTAGACTCCAGAATATTAAAGTATAAGATGAACTTGTATGGGATTTTGTTTTGTTTGGGGACTGCTTACCCAAATATGGCTTGTGGTGTGAAAATAATAATATGCTGATTGTAAGTCCAGCTCACACCAAATTAGCTTCAATTACTGTCTCATATAATTATATACAAGGATAATCTAGTGACAAACCTTTGTAACAAAAGGGTTTCAATGAGAAATGTTATTAGATTTTACATAGAGAAGGAGAGTACAGGGTTAGAAATGGTCCCACTGATTCATTGTGAGAAGCTAAGTCTGTCTTTCTGTGTGTCATAGACAAATCTGATGAGTTCCACTTGCTGGGACTAACATAATAAATTTTGCACATCCTTGTCATAACCCCTTCACTTAGTTCTTTTTATGAATGGCCTTGGTTTTCCAGTTCTGGTGATGGTAGACTTGAGCTTTAGTCATTAAGTGGCATAGCGTATCCTTTCCCTTTTCTGCAGAGCAAGTCTTACACGCAGACAATCTCACTTTCCTAGGGACCAGTCAATGAGAAATTATGAGTAATTATGAAGACATTAGGCTGTCATGGAACGGTGAGTCAGAGGCAGATATTCTCACTCTGACATGAGTTTGGCTCATTTATGATTTAAGCCTTGCCACAGACTTGGTGTACATATGCTTTGTCATGGTGTTTGCAGTCTCTTGGGGTATGTTTAAAGTTTAAGAAATTAACTTTGGGGATGGAGAGATGGTTCAGTAATTCCAAGCACTTGTAAAACCTGATGACCTGGGTTTAATACCTCAGTACTCATGTACATCCAGAAGTACCAAGTGGGGCATGTGTCTGGAGTTTGCAGTGTCAGAAGTCCCTGGCACATCCATTCTCCTACTGCTCAAACAAAACAAACTTGACCCTTAAATTATGAAAAATAAAGTGACATAAATGGAATTTAAAAGAAGTTTAATTCTTTGAACAAATCTGAACACATACGCACACACAAAATGAAGAATCAACTGTTTCTATTCTTATCTATTTATTTCAGATAGTGTCTTGCCATGTGGTCCAGGACTGGATTTCTTGATCCTTCTACCTCAGTCTTCCAAGTAGCTGAGATGGCATGTTACCACACCCAGCTTGGTCCACTTAAGTGAACAAACAACTTTAATGATATAAAATTCAAGGTTAGCCTGCTTACTTCAATGTAAAAACAATAAGGATCAGAGAACCAGAAAACCTAATATTGTGTCTTTCATGTGGTATATATGTATACCTATCACATATATTATGAATAGTACATAGATGTCTGAATGACACCCAAGAAGTCATTGAATCTCTCAGCCTCAGTCCTGTGTTTACACAGTGGAGTTAGTTAATGTTAACTTGCCAGTAAAGGGGCTTGAGGGAGCTAAGAGATCAGAAGAATACAGTGAAGTGTCTTTGAAAGACATTTTAATCCTGGAGAAACAAAAGCTGATGAAAGCCCAAGTGAAAGATAGTAAGTGGAGTCCCTTTTAGGACTCAGAACTTTAATGAAGATTCTGTGATTCCTAAGTTTACCCTCGCTCTCTTTGCATGGTGTATGTATAGTGTATGCGCGTGTATGTACAGATGCACAAATGTCCTGTGTGCACACAAGTGGAGGCCAGAGGAACATCTGGATATCTCTTTTGCTCTTTCACATTATTTCCTTGAGACAGAGTCTCTCTCTGAGCCCAGAGTTGTTTTTTTCTGTCAGACTCATTGACCAGAGAGCCTCACTAAGTTTTCTCTCTTCTCCTGTAAGCTGGCATGTGTGGCCACACCTAGATTTTTAATGTGAGCGCTGGGGGTGGAACTCAGGCCCTCTTAGGTCTTTTGCTTGTGCAGCAGGTGCTCTTACTGGCTAAACCATCTCCTGAACCCCTCTTATTTTTTTATTTTTTGAGACAGGTTGCCCAGGCTGGCCCCAAACTCACTATGTAGTGAGGTTGGCTTTAATCTGAGAATCTTCCTACCTCAGCCTCCCATGAGTGCTAGAATTATGGGTGTTATCATACCCGGCTGAACTTTGTATTTTAAAAGCTCTTTCAGGTGACTTTGTCATTTAGATTGGTAACTTGCCACAATTATAAACTTTTTCCTGTGTGTGTGGTGGTGCATGCCTTTAATTCCAGCATGCAGAGGTAGGAGGATTGCCATGAGTTCGAGGCCACCCTGTGAATACAGAGTGAGTTCCAGGTCAGCATGGACTAGAGTGAAACCCTACCTTGGGAAAAACAAAACATAACAACAACAACAAAAAACTTTTCAGCTGGGTGTGGGGTGCATGCCTTTAATCCCAGCACTTGGGAGGCAGAGGTGGAGGTATCACTGAGTTCGAGGCCACTCTGAAAATACATGGTGACTTCCACTTCAGCCTGGGCTAGAAGGAGACCCAACCTTGAAAACTAAATGAACAAACAAACAAAAAAATATTTTCATTTTATTCAGTGTAACCAAGTTGAGGGCTTATTAAATTCAGTTGTTCTTATCACTCTGTTGGACATTTTGTGGTTAAATAGCTATTGAAAATAGCCCAAAAAATACATGTGAGATATGAATTCATTTTAGAAGTGAGGATGGTGGAAAATTGCTGGGCAAGCCAGCTCTGGATTCTAATACAAAATCATAAATTCTACTATTTAGAGAAGAATATTAAATAATAAGGTAAATAACCAATCCAAAGAGTCCTTCAAAATAAAAAGGTTCTGGCAAAATGCTGTAGTTCTCCAATATAGTCCCCTTAAGTGTTTCTGTTGCTTAAATGTGCATTCTGAAGCCAAAATAAAGGTTTGGTGAGTCAGGTGTAAAAATGTATAACTCACATAGGATCTGCAAGAAATGTTGGGTAAATAATCTCAAATTTTAGGAAAACACTTGGGGCTTATGTTCTTCCTCTATAACACTCACTTGACTCCCTGGATATAGACTGAACTTTATTCTGAGTAACTATAATGTGGACCAAATGTGTTTTAAAGCACCAGGCTGCATCTTTTCTGTCTTGGAAGTATATCAGTAAGTTACTTAAATAACTAAAAAATGTGGCTAAAATTTGATGCCAAATAGCGAAAACATCTGAAAAAGTGCTTATTAAATTTAGAGTTTGTTCATAATTCCATATCTTAAGGAAAGAAAACACAAATCCATAGGTTCAGTAGACATGCATATTTGAGGAGGCTTCTCCAAATCACTAATCGAGCAGTCTTTGCTGTTTTAGTAAATACAGTTCCTTTGTTGTGAAAGCACAACCTGGAAGAAAAACAAAGTTGGAAGTCTCCCAGCAAAAGGTCACAGGTTCAGATTTCGTGGCCTGAAGCAAACAGGGCAGCATGTACAGCAGCAAGTCCTTAGGACTTCATGTGGACGTGCATAGATCTACTGCTTACTGCCGAAGGGAACAGAGTTTGGATCATCACTGGCTCTTTAAAACTTTAAATAACTGGAATCATATTGTGAAAATGCATATTTTAAATGGACATTCTGGGGCTGAAGAGATAGCTCAGCAGTTCAAGGTGCTTGCTTAAATGGGCATTCTAATCTCTCTCTGACCTTGGGTTTATTGCCACATACTGTGATGCCCTACCAGTTCTACTTCCCATAGCACACAGCTTTTCTTTTTGGACTGGCTTCACCCCACAGTGCCAGCTTTCCTTGACAGATGCCCTATGGCTTTGACATCTCCCACATACTGGGGCCTCCACTGCAACTTAGGGCTCTTAGCTTCCTGCAGTGGCCTGTCAAGGGAATCCAACCCTGCCTGGCTTCAGCAGCTCTGTGAAAACATGGTGCAATGCTCCATGAGCCCCTGAATGATGCCTGCAAAACCCCACATGGCTGACGCTGCCACATTCTGCTGTCAGCTCAGTGTGAAGAGTGGATCCCTTGAATCTAAGCCGAGGTTGTGTCTGTGCATCTTGTTGCTGAGCCTCCGAGAACACTTTCCGAGGCAGTTGCTTTTGAGCATGGAGCCCATCTGAGGCATTCTTCATTCAGGCATTCTCCTTGCAAAAGAATCTTTTTCTCTTTCTCTTTTGAGGTTGGATCTCACTATAGCCCAGGCTGACCTGGAATTCTCTCTGTATTCTCAGGGTAGTCTTGAACTCACAGTGGTCCACTTATCTTAGCTTCGCAAGTGCTAGGATTAAAGGCATGCATCACTATGCCTGGGAAAAGAATTTTTATTTATAAGCTAGAAACTTCAAGAATTTAAGCCTTGTCCTCAGGTCTTCTTTTCTATTGTCCCAGTACAGAGCACAAGTTGTATTTTTTTTTTTTTTACTATTTATTTATTTGAGAGAGAAAATAGTAAGATGGTAAGAATGGGTACACCAGGGCCTCTAGCCACTGCAAACGAATTCCAGACACATGCATCACCTTGTGCATCTGGCTTATGTGGGTCCTGGGGAATTGAATCTGGGTCTTTTGGCTTTGTAGGCAAGCTCCTTGACTGCTAAGCCATCTCTCCAGCCGAAAGATTTCTTACTAACAATTACAACTGCTTTTTCAGCATACTCTTTGTGGGAAACTTTAAACTTGATCACATTCCTTTCCTTGCTAGTTTGGCAGCAGGAGCACAAGGCAGCTGCATTCAGGAAGTAGTAAGTGATGGATGCTGGTACCCATCTAGCTTCCTCCTTTTTGTACAGGGGCCCCAGCCCTTGGAATGACACCACGTACTGTCAAGGTGGACCTTTTCACCTCAACAAAATCTGGAGAATATGGAGGAAGTGATTTGTTTCCATGATGATGCAAAGCCTGTCAGTTTGACAACTGAGCTGAAAAATCACACTAGTAAAACATCTTTTAGATTGTAGGCAGAAAAGAATATAATAAAAATCATCTTTGGGGCTGGGGAAATAGCTTAGCAGTTAAGCCTCTTGCGTGTGAAGCCTGAGGATCTAGGTTCGATTTCCCAGGACCCATGTAAGTCAGATGCACAAGGTGGTGCATGCGTCTGAAGTTTGTTTGCAGTGGCTAGAGGCCCTGGTGTACCCACACTCTTTCTGTGTCTGCCTTTTTCTCTCAAATAGATAAATAAAATATTTGAAAGAAATCAGGGACTGGAGAGATGGCTTAGCGGTCAAGGCACTTGCCTGCAAAGCCAAAGGGCCGTGGTTCGATTCCCCAGGATCCACATAACCCAGATTGCACAAGGGGGCACATGCGTCTGGAGTTCGTTTGCAGTGGCTGGAGGCCCTGGCGCACCCATTCTCTCTCTCGCTCTCTCTCTACCTCTTTCTCTCTCTCAACTAAATAAATGAAAATTTAAAAAAATAAAAATTGTTTAAAAGAAAGAAATCATCCGTAATTGATGAGAAATCATTTTCTTTTAGAGCTGATTTTTTTTTATATGTGAAATATAACACACATTAAGAAAAGGTTGCAGAACCCAACAGACAGCCTTAAGGGTTATAAAGCCATGGCACATTGCCAAATTCCCAAGAATACTTTGAACTTCCCTTTCTGATTATCACCCTTCCCCACCTCAGTCCTCCAACTTTGGCTTTGATGCTAAGCATCTTCAAGCACACGTGCCCATACCCACACCCACTATAAAACTCTATGTATATACACGTGGAATAGTTTAGGATCTTCTAATTTGGAGCTGTTTTAGGGACCCAATGGGGCTAACAGTACTTGTATGTGTGTACAGCCCACATATGATTACTTACCCCATTGTTACAGCAGTGAATCCACTACTCATTTTTAAAACAAATTAGTAGTATCCAGACCCAAGTCTGGCTGTTTTAAAAGATAAATAAGTACTTGAAAGGGAAAGGTTTTCTAACATTGAAGATACCCCAGAGAATTTGGTCAACAGAAGATTTGTTATAAAAGAGGAGCTGAACCAGGTTGAGCAAAGCTCCTCTCCAGTGGGAGCTGCAGGACCTTCAGAGAAAGCAGTCCACACTCTAGAACTCAAATCTGCTTGTACCACTGACTGTCTAACTAAGGGAAGTAATGAATTCCTCTCAGCCTCATTTCCTCCTGTGCAAGGAGACAATCACATCATGCATAAAGACAGATAGCAATCAGCCCATGATGGTTGTTTGCAGAGCCACATTCTTGCTGGGGATGCATTTTGGCAGTGGATCAGTGACATGAATGTGCTTTATGTGGGGGCCTGTGTCCTACCTCTCCTTCACATGCTGTTGACTTTTGTGCTTCCTGCAGGAGCGCTTCCAGGTGAAGAACCCTCCCCATACCTACATTCAGAAGCTCAAAGGCTATCTGGATCCAGCTGTGACCAGGAAGGTAAGACACACTTGTTTCATTCTTGGTTTGGCTTCCTCATTAGTGGCAGAATCCTCCCTCAGTGGAAGACACTTTTTTCCTTTGCATTGGTCTTTGCCAGCTCCAGGGAAACAAGCTTTAGACCATCATCATGAGAAGACAAAGAAAAGAGTCACCCTTTGCACTGCAGAAAGTGTTGAAAAGAGCTTTTCTAGAGAATTTTGTATCTCTAATGGTTATTCACGCACTTACTGCTATTTCCAATTGCACAGGACGCTGAGTCCAGTCCAGAAGCAGTTAGGCCCTTAGCCCAGCAGACCTTACAAAGCAACTACTCATCTTTCATGCCTTAGTGCACTGCCAGAGACCTTGAGGGTTCCTGGGCTTTGTCTTCCCAGCTGTGTGCTCTCATCCTGTGTTGACACTTCAGGCAGCTTCCACGACTCCGGCCCTTGTCCCCGGTTCCAAGAAGGTAAAGAGAGAATAGCGGATGCCACCGTCATCTGTCTGTCCTCTTATAAACAAGCCCTGCTTTGTTCTGCTGGACAATTGGTTTAAGCTGATGACTGCAGTCCAGCATGTAGCCTGGCACAGCTCTGTAGGCCGGAGCAGTTCTTGCCAACAATAGGTGAAGGCTGTCTTCACTAGATAGCACTTGTTTTTCCCTTGACCTTCTTCAACTCCTGTTTTTAAGGCTTCAGTGAAAATGTCTTAAGCTCTCTCTTCCCTCTCTTTCCCTCTCCCTCACTTTCTCCCTCTCCCTTCTGCTTTCCCTTCCTAACTTTTGCTATAAACCTCCTTTATCTACATGACAAACAAAACAAGTCAAGTAAAGGAAACTGGCTATTTATATTTTTGGAAGCTTCCTGCATCTTTGACCCATGGCTAACATTGTAAGTTAGGGGAGGAGGGTTTAGAATTTTAAGGTGTTTATGAAAATGAGTTTCTCTGTTTACTGCATGCCATATAAGTCTTGAACGTGACATAGCTTCTCTTATCTTCTGTGCATGTCCCTGTTAACATTTCTCTCCCTCAGAAATATGACACATACACTAGATATATATATTTGTTTTGGTTTTTTCGAGGTAGGGTCTTGTTGGAGCCAAAGCTGACCTGGAATTCTCTATGTAGTTTCAGGGTGGCCTTGATCTCTTTCTATCTCTGCCTCCCGAGTGCTGGGATTAAAGATGTGTGCCACCATGCCCGGCTGACATATTTTTTTTAAAGTCTGTATTCAGGCTTCCCAAATGAGATAGTTGCTTAATTCATGTTAGCTTCTCTCATTCATTTTCTCCCTTAGGATAGAGCAGCCTTCTTTTCAGAGGATGGGGAAGGCTGTGAAGGAAAACACACAACATATAATAAATGCAAACCCATAAAAAAAGCAAGTGTTTTCCATACACACTTTCTTTGTACCAGGGCAACCAGAGTCTGTTACAGTAGATAGAGCTTGAAGGTTTGTAACAATTCACAGGCTTGTGATGATGGCTGAAGACACCAACTGTAGCACTGGTCACAGCTGTGCTGAGCTGAGTAGGACCAAAGTGCCAGAAGTGTACACAAGACAGCTCTCCCCTCATGCAGAGTATATTCCATTCCAGAAACAGAAACAGAGCATAAAGTACACACTGTCAGAAATGGTTGCTTAGGCTCTGGGCCCTATACCTCCAGAAGCAACCAAAGAATTTTTCATGAAGTGTTATGCTCCCCTATGAATTGTTTAAAAAGATGAGGTCATAGAGGTGGTCCTGTGGACCTTCGCTCCTAACATCTCTTCCCTGACCCACATGTCCACTGAATGGCCTTGTTTAGTCTATGCTTCATCTCTCCAGCTCTATCATTCAGCTCAGGAGAAATGGATTAGCCACCCCTGCTGTACTAAGGTTTCTGTCAGGGGTTGGCAGTAGGAAAGGATCTGTTCTGTGCTATATAATTATAATGCTTAAGCCCCAGATAAAAAGGAGATTTGTTTGGAATAAGGCATGGCTTGCAGTTAGAATGAGCTTCAAGTTCTCAGCTGTGGTATATAGCATTGGAGAGAGTTCAATTCAGGGCTTTAAATTTTAGCCAGACTGTCTAGGCTGAGCAGTCTTCCTTTAACTGCAGCCAGGATCCTCAGATACTTTGGTCATTAGCCTTTTGTTCAAACTGAATAGAAGATACTTAATTTGCACCTCCCCCCTTTAAAAAATCTTAAATGTATTCTGTTCAGACTGTCTTCTAAATAGCTTTAAATGAAACCCTCTAGGGCAGTGAAGGAAGTGCCTAAATTAGATATCTATGAGACCAGAAGTCTGCACAACAGTCTCCTCATTTAAACCAGGCATTACTAGCTTATGCTTCGAAGGAGGTCATGTTCATGTCTGGCATGGAAACAATGCTGCGGACCACAAAGAAAGGAGTCTGGTCCTTGGCTGGTTCTGTGCTTGTGAGGTGAAATCTACTGTGTGACTCCCCGTGCACTCAGCTGTCTCTTTGGGCCATTGCTGGCCCTTAGAATCAGGTAGGAAAGTGAGAACATACACACTGATTGGTAGTGGAGCCTACCTGGTTACTTAGTGCTGGTCCCCTTGGTGAGCATGGTTTCTCTCTAAAGTGTTTTTCAGCCTTACAGAGGTGTTTTAGAAGTGTATAGTGTTAACCCTTACTGTGTGTGTATTAGAGAACTAGATGCCAAGCTTTTTAAACTCTGGCTGAAAATTGACCTGCTTTCCAGAGAATGTTACCCAGGGTGAAGTAAGTTTAGTTCACCTCAGTGTCAGGAACTTGTAGAAGGCTAGTGAATGGTGGTTGCTGCCACTGTTACTATTAGCTCAGTGTTGTGATTTGGTTACCTTGTTAGGGGAATACCTGTCATCTACCCATCATCATTTATCAATAATTTTCCTTTAAAAATGTTTAAAATTTATTAATGAGGGAGAAAATGAAAGAATGAATATGGGCGCATCAGGGCCTCTAGTCACTGCAAGCCAACTGCAAACCAACTCCAGACACATGTGCCGCTTTGTACATCTGGCTTTATATAAGTATTGGGGAATCAAACCTGGGTCCTTAGGCTTTGCAGGCCAACGCCTTAACCACTAAGCCATCTCTCCAGCCCTCTAGCAGTCATTTTCTGTTAGTCATTATCTATATGCATCATTATCTATTACTATATACTATATCTATCATCTATCAATAGATCATATCTATCTTCTATTAATCATTATGCATAATTATCTATATCAATCTATCATCTGTCTTTCAGCTCATCCTCTTTCATACTATATCAGTCCTATATTGGCACTCTTAGATGATGACATGTGAGGGATGACAAGTTTGCAAATAACCTGTCTGAAGTATCTCCAGCTTGAAGTTGCTTCGTGTAGGCCACCAGAGCAGCAGCCTGAGACAGGCTTGGACATGGGAACAGCTGCTGAAGACCACCAGCACACCTGGAGATGGCTGCCTTGGCTGTGGCCATACATCCTATCTTCCTGTTAGTAAATGCAGAATGGAACATGTTTTTACCTTTCTCTTCCTTTCTGTGTCCCAGCTGTAGAATTGTCTATCTACCCATTGACTCCTTGCTATTCCATTCCCAATTTTTATTTTCAAGATTAAAAAAAAAAAAACAAAAAGAGCAAGAGTAACCTTGAGCCACCCCTCTTGCCCTGCTTTCCTTTCGTGCCCAACACCCTCATTGTTGGGAAGCAATACAGGATGTCCTTCCAAACCATCTCTGACCTTGCTACTTCTTAGGTCTCTGGACAACAGAGCAGAGAGCCTTTCTCTCCATTTTTTTTTTTTTTTTTAGTACGTTGGGGATAATTTTGATTCCTTTATCCCATCATATATAAAGACCCAAGAAGGTCTTTGGGAATGGCAGTTATGGAGATACTTCAGAAAGCAAAGGGCTTTCAAAAAGGGAAAAGAATGCAAAAAGGACCCTGTCTGGCCACAGCAAGGCTCCAGGTCTCCTTTGGGCCGCTGGCTCCTATGCATGTGACACAGCTCATGCAACCCCACATTCTGAAATTCTCATTTCTATCCTCCTATTCTTCCTTCCTGTTCTTGTGGGTCATTACCCTGAAGCCATGAAATCAATTGTCAGTGGTCTAGAGGCAGCCATTATACTTGATGGCAACCTGGAAGGGTCCTTTATATGCTAGGTTGGAATTGCAAAGCCTTTTTCGGTAAGCAGAGCAGCATGAACTGCTAAGGTCGTTGTGCAGATAGCCTGGACTTTTTTTTTTTAAGAAGACATTGCACATCCTTCTTATAGAGTGGTTTGAGACTATAGTTCACTCTAAGTAAATGTTTCCATTGGAAAGTGTCTTCTAGCAAACTGATAGGAAAAGCAGCCCAAGCAGCCCTATAGTATCTTGGTGATTGCTTACATTCAAGAGGATAGCAAAATGTATACCATTCATTACCAGAGCAGGACTCATTGAGGAAAGAAGACCTGGGGGAGTCCTGAAAAAACATATGAGACCTTTATAGGCAAGAGAGTGGGAAAGACATTTTGAGTGTGTACGTATATGTGCATGTGCGTCCACACATGCCCCCACACAAATTAACCCATCCTCTACATGGCCAACCTTCTAGGTAAGTTACGGGAGTTAACTCTGCATGTTTGTTTTTGGAGCATGTTGAGCAAAACTGTCTCAAGACTGTCCTTAGAAATGCTTCCTTGCACTACTGGCCATCAGAATGTATTTGTATCCCCTGAGAACAGCTCACTGTGTCTAAATTGTTTATGAAAAAAAAAATACCATAGTTTATGCTGACTAATAGACTTCCTGCTGGAAGTATGGAACTTTTGCCTGAGTGAGTCAATATGTGCTAGTGAGGCCAGCCCTATGAAAAACCTGGCTACCGAGTCTTTTTAGCTGCATATATGTTATCCACTGTGACTCCTTGGAAACGTGCACCAGTACTTCCTCTCATGTTCCTTTTCTTTTTCCCTCCCTCCCACCCTCCCTCCCTCCCTCCCTCCCTCCCTCCCTCCCTCCCTCCCTCCCTTCCTTCCTTTCTTTCGAGGTAGGGTTTCACTCTAGCCCAAGCTGACCTGAAATTCACTCTTTAGTTTCAGGCTGGTCTTGAATTCATGGCAATCCTCCTACCTCTGCCTCCCAAGTGTTGGGATTAAAGGTGTGTGCCACCATGCCCAGCTTCTTTTCTCTTTATTGATAGTGCTGTAATACATCTTTGCCATGAGCATGATTTGTTTTGAGTTTCATAAGTCTTTCTAGAGAATCATTGAGACTGGAGGTGATTTTGGCCCATAGGTTTGTTGGCAAATATTAGTGTATGTAAGAGATGGAGAAAATATTACTTGAATTAAGTGATTGTTGTAATTTTCTCTTTTAAGCAACTTTAAATTATATATGTTTGAAAAAGAGAGAGAGAGTGTGTGTGTGTGAGTGAGTGGGCATGCAAGAGCCTCTTGCCATTGAAAATGAACTTCAGACATGTGTGCTATTTTGTGTATATGGCTTTACATGGGTACTGTGGTGTCAAACCCAGGCCATCAGACTTTGCAAGCAAGTGCTATTAACTGTTAAGCCACCTCTCCAACCCATAAGCTAATTTTTATAACAGAGATTTGTATACTTAAGAAAAGGATAAAAGCACACTTTAGATGTAAAGATGTTTTCATATTGTGAAAAAGTTACTATGAGTGAATGGCACTTGTAGTGTGTTGCATTCAGGTTTGCATTGCTGGTAGAAATCATCCAACCTAGAGCAGTTTATGGGAAAAAAAAGAGAATTACTTTGGCTTGCAGGCTCGAGGGGGAAGCTCCACGATGGCAGGGGAAAACGACAGCATGAGCAGAGGGTGGACATCACCTCCTGGCCAACATAAGGTGGACAACAGGAACAGGATAGTGTGCCAAATACTGGCAAGGGGAAACTGGCAATAACACCCACAAGCCCATCTCCAACAGTACACTCCCTCCAGGAGGCATTAATTTCCAAGTCTCCATCAGCGGGGAACCTAGCATCCAGAACACCTAAGTTTATGGTGGTGGTGGTGGGGGGAACACCTGAATCAAACCACCACATTCCACCCCTGGCCCCCATGAACTGATAACCATACATGATATAAAATGCATTCATCCAACTTGAAAATTCCCCATAGTTTTTAATCATTTCCAATGATGTTCATACATGCCCATAGTCCAAGATCTTTTAACAGCTATAATACCAAAAAACAACCTCAAAAAACATTCACACTGCAAAAGACGGCATTGGGCTTAGCAAAGAAATACTCAGGCAATACATGACTTAAACAGAGCAAACACCAAATTCTGTAACTCCAAGTCCAACAACTCTAGCCAGTGACAAATCTCCAAGTCCAATAATTTTAACCAGCAATAAGTCTCTGGCATTCCAATTTCATCCCTCCAACTAGGCCACTCACAGTCCTGAAAACTTCATCTGGGACTAACAACTTTCCTCAATAGCCATCTCATGGTTCTGGCGTCTCCATTCCAATCCACAGTTCATCCTCATGGCTCCACTGGGTCTCCCCATGTGGGTTTCACACTGCCTATGGCCTTTCCAAAGCGCAAGGCCGTGTTGCAAGCTCAATGACCCTCTATTTCTTATACTCCACTATACCAGGTAGGGTGCCAATTTATTAATCTAGGGGAGGAATAAAGCCGACTTTGAAGAACAGGACACTCCTTGAGCACTCAAGCCCCTTCAGAAGAATTTACATTCTTCCTGTTGCCCCGGTGCAGATCAGCTAGCCAATCTCAAAGGTTGTAATCTCTCAATTGCAGCTGAACGGGCAGCAGTTCACCCAAAGATTTTTTTTTTTTCTGGGTCATATCCTGCTCAGACCAGGTCATTTCTACACAAAGCAACCCTGTACAACGTCTCAGGGCATAACAGCAAGCTTCTTGCACAAACTGCTAGCCCAGGCCAAGTAAAGCTCTTTCTCACCTTCATAAGCCAAACCTCATAGTTCATAGTTCTTACTACATTCAGGTCTTTCAACTCTGACCAGAATAGTCCATCAAGCTGTACTTACAGCACTGCAAGGTGTCTCTTAGGCCAAGGTTTCAAATCCTTCCACATTCCTCTTGAAAATCAGCTCTAAAAGGCCAAAGCCACACAGTCAGGTATCTAGCACCAATCCCACTCCTTGGTACCATTTTACTGTTGCAGTCAGGTTCGCATTGTTGGTAGAAATCACCCAACCAAGAGCAGTGTGTGGGGGAAAAAAAGGTTTATTTTGGCTTACAGGCTTGAGGGGAGGCTTCATGGAGACGGGGAAATGACAGCATGAGTAGAGGGTGGACATCACCTCCTGGCCCACATAAGGTGGACAACAGGAACAGGAGAGTGTGCCAAACACTGGCAAGGGGAAACTGGCTATAACACCCATAAGCCCATCCCCAACAATACATTGCCTTTGGGAGTTGTTAATTCCCAAGTCACCATCAGCTGGGAACCTAGCATCCAGAAGGCCTAAGTTTATGGGGGACACCTGAGTCAAACCACTACATAGTGTATGCTAAAGTGTATTTTGTTGAATTACAGAAATTCAGAAGGCGTGTCCAAGAATCTACACAAATGCTAAGAGAACTGGAAATTTCTTTAAGGACTAACCATATTGGGTGAGTATGCCCCTTTAACATACTAATTCTAACATTTTTGGACATGTTGGGAAGTGGCTGAGTCATATCTAAAGAATTAAGCTTCTGTATGTTCTGTATTGACTAAAAATGAAAATAACAAGATTGAGATGAGTGGAGTCTTACTTTAGTCACTGGCAGTACGTTCAGCAGAGGCAGGGCAGATAGGCCTTGATTTCGAGTATGTATAAATAATTCTGTATTTCTTTGCCGTGACTACACCAAATATGTTCATGGTAGGTGTTTGGCTTCCAGTGTGTGTGTGACAATTGTCTGGCAGCTCAGGCACCCTTAGGAGTAGATTTGGACTCTCATTCTAGGATATCTCAAGGTGTCCACTCACCTACTGCTGCACTCGCCTTACTTGAAGCTGCTTCATTCTCCTCCCTGACCTCCTTCCAGCCAGCAGGAGTGGACACCGGAGTGATGTCACCTGACCTGTCTCATGTGTTTCATCTCTACCTGTTATACTCTTAATGCCATGAACTAATTTACACTGGGGAAATGAAGCTCAAGGACTGTCTGCATGTTTGGGAGCTCTTTCATGAAACAATATGGTTGTTTTGCTGCAGAGAAGTACAGTTGATTACTTTCACCTTTATTCCTAGGATGGCACCTTATATTAAAGTGATTTATCTCCAAGGCAAAATACTCAATATCTTAATTATCCTCTTAATTCTGCCCAGCTTACCTATCTAGCTATGTAGCTGCAGCTCTGGTTAGTCTTGAACTCACTGCATAGATGGCTTCAAACTTGTGGCACTCCCCCTGCCTCGTTACCCTGAATGCTCCCAGCCAAAGTACCTGTTCAACATTGGACAAGTTACTTAAGTTCTCTGGGTTTTGTCTATGTTGGTTGACATTGACTGTGGATTGTTGGTTTCTACATATTTTAGAATTTTTCCTCTGTCATGTTTTTAGGTCCATTGAAAATGGAATTATATATGACTGTTGTAGTTTATTTGTATTATACATTCTGCCTGGAAATAGATGTATGACATAGGTAACAGTTTACTGATTTTTATGTTTTAAACTATGATTGATAAAAGCTGTTCAAATGGTTAGTGCAGTTTCTTCAGAACAACCTTTTTGGAAGTGTGGAAATGATAGGGTGATGGGTGGGTGAGAGAGCATGAGCGAGAGCCCATTTCTTAAAGGATACCTCAGCTGGTTTGTCACCTTGAGAATAGAGTCTTCAGAAAATAAGTGCTTCCAACTTTTGTTCCCAAAATGGGCTATAGATAAAGGAACCATAGAATTATGATTTCAGAATTGGAAGAAATATTAAGGATAGTCTAATCCCTTATTTTACAGATGAAAAGAACTAAAGACCAGGGAAGACAGTCCACAGCTAATAGGCTATGTGCTTTGCTTGAAATACTTTGTTCTTTTTTCTGAATTGCATAGCATAGCAGCCCTTTTTCTGAAGTGGATTAGTTTGATTGGGCTCTGGGATCAAAGGTGTGATGCTTGTCTTCTGACGGTGAAGATCTTGGTAGTTTAGTACAGTAGAGCACACAGGTACAGTTAGAAAATGGAAATACTTTCTGGTGTTTATGGACCAGGAACTAGATTGTTTGATATGGCACAATCCTTTGTCTTGGCTATTCTTGACTGGAAATGATGGAATACATTTACAGCCAGGATTTATACAAGTTGTCAAAGAGCAATTCTTCCAGCATTGTTGAACTAATGTGCAATTGACCATCAAATACCAAAGCAGACCTCATATGGAGCTGGTGGAAAAGAAGCTCTGCAATCTGCAAGCAGTGGGAGGGATTTGTTCTTCAGGAAACAATAAGCATGTTGAAAGACTCTTCCTTCTCTCACCTTTCCCCTGCCTGCCACCTGTGCTAAGCACTCCAAAAGTTTGGCATTAGCTGCAGAAAAATTCTTACTTAATGGAATGAAACCACACTCCAAGATTTTGACTTCTCCTGCCTATCGGGAAGACCAAAACCTGCATTGGATTCCTCATTATGGCCACTGACTGGCTTCATTGGATAGGAAACTCCTCTCAAGAGTTACTTACTGAGGAAAATCATCAGTTAGTACCCTGAGGAATTCTTTGACGCTATGTTCCATATGTTTTTATTGTACTCTTAGATAATTGAAAGATAATTGAGTATCCATTTGTTGTATGGAAAGAGATCTTGATGCAGACTTTTGCTCTGGCTGCTTTTAGTTATTTGACCTTTGATAAATTTTATATGCTGTGTGAACTTTGCATGCAACTTAAGTTAACTTTGCACCTATAAAAGGAGGGTAATGGGGCTGGAGAGATGGCTCAGCAGTTACAGGTGCTTGTTTGAAAAGCCTGATGACCCTGGTTTTGATACCCTAATACTCACATAAGCCAGATGCATAAGGTGGTGTGTGCATCTAAAGTACTGTTTCCAATGGCAGGAGGCCCTGATGTCTCTCTCTCTCTCTCTCTCTGCAGATAAATGATGAATAAAATATTCTAAAATGAGGGTAATAATAACAGGCAAGATAGGATACTGTATATTATCTATTGCTTGTTGGGCTGTTGAAAGAATAACAATTCAACAGCAGTATGTTATATATGCCTAAGGAGTTCTATGTATGGAGTGACATTTTCTCTAGCAAAATGACCCTGACACCTAGGAGATTATGAAGGTTCTGATTCCCAAAAATTAAAAAGAGGAATTACCTTTAAGTCTTTATTTGACCTGAAAATTATTTTTAGTGTATGCTTATGTTTCAAGGTTAAAGTCTTGGGCTTTGCTGAGATAACATTCTGAGCTGTAGCTTTGTCAAGCAAAGGTTTGCTCTAAGTTTTCTTTTTAATTTTATTTTAATTGAGAGTGACACAGAGAGAGAGAGACAGAGAGAGACACAGAGAGAGAATGGGCATGCCAGGGCCTCTAGCCACTGCAAACGAACTCCAGACGCATGTGCCCCCCTGTGCAACTGGCTAACGTGGGTCCTGGGGAATTGAGCCTCGAACTGGGGTCCTTAGGCTTCACAGGCAAGCATTTAAATGCTAAGCCATCTCTCCAGCCCTGCTCTAAGTTTTGATAAAATCTTGAAGCTCTATAAATGGAGTGATCTTTTGAGAAAGAAAATTAATTTTCTTTGAGGCAAATTGAAATGAGATTTTGGCTAGGAATAATCTCATTCACTCACTGTTGAGTTGCAACAATGATGCAGAATTAGATTATGACTGATCCAAGCTCTTGAAATTACTTGAAATAGGCTCGAAGATAACCACATGCCATCACAGCACACTGCCAAGCAGCAGGAGTAGGCAGGAGTCATGGGGCTCTGGAGGTCAAGGGGTCAAGTGGTGGTGAGGATCATAGTCATTTTTATCATTTGTTAGACACTGTTTGGCACTTTTAAAATGTTTCATTGAAAAACTATTTATATTAGTGTCTTTTACTCCCTAGCCACTATTTCACATGTAAGAATACTGAAGGTCGGGCTGGAGAGATGGTTTAGCAGTTAAGCGCTTGCCTGTGAAGCCTGAGGACCCCGGTTTAAGGCTCGATTCCCCAGGACCCATGTTAGCCAGATGCACAAGGGGCCACACACATCTGGAGTTCGTTTGCAGTGGCTGGAAGCCCATTCTCTCCCTCTCCCTCTCTCCCTCTCTCCCTCCCTCCCTTCCTCCCTCTGTCCCTCTCTCTCTCTCTGTCACTCTCAATAAATAAAAATAAGCAAAAAATACTTAAAAAAAAAAAAAGAATACTGAAGGTCACTGATAAACCATTTTACTCCATCTTAGTGCTCAGATTTCAGCCTGGATTTCTCTAAAGTTAAAAACCTTTTTCCATGCAGTAGTGCACAGACTTCATGGTGCTCAGGACTTCTTTGTACTTGCTAATTACTTTCAGCTCCCATAAGTTATTGCCTGTGTGAGTTGACTCTAATAATATTTACTATTTTAGATAGTAAAACTGACAAGTTTCAAATTTATGTATATAATATGATTTAATCTTTAGTAGCGAATTCTTAATTTAAATTTATAAGCATAAATATAAACTGTTATAAATATTAGTTTGTATAACATGTTTTGTGAAATGTCATTATTTACCAAAACAAAAAGTACTATTAATTATAATTAATTAAAGTTGTTTATTTTTATTTGAGAGCAACAGATGGAAGGGGGGGGGGAGAGAGAGAGAGAGAGAGAGAGAGAGAGAGAGAAATGGTGTACCAGAGCCTCTAGCCACTGCAAGTGAACTCCAGATGCATGTGCCACCTTGTGCATCTGCCTTACGTGGGTCCTGGGGAATTGAGCCTCAAACCAGGGTCCTTAGGTTCACAGGCAAGTGCTTAACCACTAAGCCATGCCTCCAGCCTATGATTAATTTTTGATTATATCAGTTATTGAACTCATGGACTTGAAAATACCAGGCACTATTCTGAGCTATCTCCCCATTCCTTTAATTTCTTTTTTGCTTGCCAATTCCACCAGTACTTGCTAATAGCAGACAAATGATTTTCATATTCAGTTTGTTTTCATATTCATTTTGTTTGATGTATATGAAGAAAATTTGGCATTTTACACGTTTGGAGAAAGAGTTTTTAAATGATTTTTTTCAGATATTTGTGGATATTTGATAGATGTTACACCAAAATTCAATAAATAGTAATTCTTAGAGAAAGCCACAGTGAACTTTTTGTGCTCTATTGCATTTAAATGCAGTGTGCTCTTCTGCTTGGAGTGGCTCTTTTTCTCTGTGGGTTTGTTTGTTTGTTTATGAGGTAGGGTCTTGCTCTAGCCAGGCTGACTTGGAATTCACTCAGAGCACAGCAATCCTTCTACCTCTGCCTCCAAAATTCTGGGATTAAAGGCGTGAACTACCATGCCTGGCTATTATTTATTTATTTATATGAAACACACACACACACACACACAGAGAGAGAGAGAGAGAGAGAGAGAGAGAGAGAGAGAGAGAGAGAGAGAGAGAAAAGAGAGAGAGAAGAGAAGAGAAGAGAGAGAGAATATGAAATGGTGTGCCAGGGCCTCCAGCCACTGCAAACAAACTCCAGATGTATATATTACCACCTTCTACATCTGGCTTATGTGGGTGTTGGGGAATCAAATCTGGGTCCTTTGGCTTTTCAGGCAAGTGCCTTAACCACGAAACCATATCTTCAGCCAAAAAATGTGATGTCTGAACCTTATGCACTGGTCACTTGGTAACATTGCTTAACTGCGATGTTTGGTTCTTTCCAACATTGAAGCATGTTTTTTTTTTTTTTCCAGTATGTTTTTAAAGATCATACTTGTTAATCACAACTTCATCGGAATAGACTTTGAAGTATTGGGAGGTTATCAAGTTAGTGCTAGATACAGAGTCCCCAAGGTCCTTATTTGTGCTTTGAAGCTCAAATTTTGTCATTGATGACAAGTACTGTCTCCTTTCCCCTGAAACAACAAACTGCATTCAATTTTGAGGACATGTCATTTGGATACCTAAATCTTTATCATCATTGTTTATAAATCTGTTTTACCAGTAAATTGGCATTCCATGGTGGGGGGGGGGTACTATTTTGCAAAGCAAATGGTTGCCAAAATGCTTTGCCTCAAACCAGCTTTGGCATGCATGCATCAGGCATGCTCCATGTGAGTTTCCTATGCTATTACACAGAAGCCTGGAAAGATGGGTTCTCGGGTGTCAAGCTTGAATGACATTGGTAGCTTTCCTTGTTCTGCTGAGGTTGTTCTTTACCTGGTATGCTTTCCCTCCCCAGACTGCATAGAGTGAAGAGATGTATCCTGTAGTCTTGGCAGCTTTACCCAAGAACGCCCAACAGAGGGAACAATAAAACTCAACCCTGCCTTAGTTACTTATTTAATTAATTCTTTGAAAACCTTATTACACAGGGTTACATAAGGCCATTTTCATGCAAGAATATAATTTACTTTGAGCATATTCCCATCACACTTCACCACCCCTTCTCCTCTCCTCCTCCTCCTCCCATCATCCTTTTTGCTCTAAGTTTTGCATCTACTTTCCTGTCATCTACACATATGCGATTTTATGTATCAAAAGTCTGGTACCACAAATATTTTAAAAAATATTTAAAGATATATCTTATTTATTCCCAAGCAGAGAGAAGACAGACAGAGAATGGGCATGCCAAGGCCTCTAGCCTCTGCAAATGGACCCCAGATACATGTGCCACTTTGTGCATCTGGCTTTACATAGATACTGGAGAATCAAACTTGGGTTGTTAGGTTTTGTAGGCAAGCACCTTAACCATTGAGACATCTCTCCAATCTTGAAAGTATTTTTTATATGTTTATTTGGTATGGAGGTAGGGAGAAAAAGAGAAAACACAGATATGCCCTCTTTCCACTGCAAATCAACTGCAGATGCATATTTCTCTTTGTGCATCTGGCTTTAGGTGCATACTGGAGAATTGAACTCAGGTTGGCAAGCTGTGCAAGCAAGTGCCTTAACTTCTGAGTCATAGTCTCAGCACCTACCACAAATATTAGGGCCAGACTTGTTGGTCCCAGAACGTGGGAGGCAGAGGTAGAGGATCGCTGTGAGTTCCAGGCCTACTTGAGCAATAAATTTTATTAACTTTGTTTCCTGCAGTCTGACAGTAAGGCTTCTCTTTAAATGAGACCAGCAAAGGACATTAATTATTTCTCTTTTTGTCTTGTGAATTGTTTGTGCATATTTCTTGATCTTGGTAGTTGGAAACTAGGAGGGTCCTTTAAAACTTAATTTTCCATACAAGGATAACATGAATCTAAGATACAAAGAGGGAAACAAAAGTATGAAACAGGCTGGAGAGACGGCTTAGCGATTGAGGTGCTTGCCTGTGAAGCTTAAGGACCCAGGTTTGATTCTCTAGTTCCCATGTTAAGCCAAATGTACAAGGTGACACATGAGTCTGGAGTTTGTTTGCAGTGGCTGAAGCTCTGGCACATGGCACATTTCCCCCATCTCTCTGCCTCTTTCTCTCTAATGAATAAAATTTAAAAAGTAAAAAGTATAAAACAAAGCTTTGAGCAGGCTGCAATGAGCAGTGACTAGTTGCACTCACATGGCTTCTTTAGATACAGTTTTTCCAGAACTATTTTTCATTATTCATTTCTCCCAGCTTCCAAACATCTGATTTATAATTTGCCTAAACTAAAATTTATAACATATGGTAATTACATTTGAATCTGTGAGGCACTCAAAGTAATTGATAGTGACAGAGTCAGAAATAATTCTATTTTCCAGAACCTATAATCACCCAATTTGAAACAATTTACCTATTGGCAACACATTTTTTAAAAAAAAGTTTGTATAGCATACAAAAAGAGGAAAATGTAGCCCTCAATATATGATGGCGTCATTGAATGATTAAATCCATAAACCTGTAACATAAAGTGTCAATATTCAGTCCCTTCGGAGTTAAGACACTGCTTTAAAAGTGGCCCCTTCACAGTTTCACCCATTTTCTTTCCTTATTCCTGAATTTTCATTGAAGTTCACTCTTAACTCTGTTTTCTTGTAGCCAGAGAAAAAGTCAGGACAGAAAGGACAGGGCAAAGAGTGAGGAGTGTTACTTTTCTTATGATAATCCCCTTGTTGCTGAAATGACATTGCCATGTTGATGTATTTGATAACTGGAACAAAGCCCTCAGTCTTGAAGGCTTGATAACTCATTCTTTCCTAAATCACATAGGGTGTAAGGGTAGTAGTTACATTCAATCAGAGGCAGAGAATTTGTGGTCTAGGATTCTTTTTAAGATCTAAGCAGCAGATTCCTGTCTTTCACTTTCGGGCTGACTGTCCATCCCTATGAGATAGATATGCTGTTGGCTGGAGGAGTGGGGAACACCGCGGTCGTGCTGGGGTATTCCTGTACTCCCAGGCAGTGTCTGCACGACCAAGGCCAATGATTGTTTTTCTCAACTCCCAAATTAGAGAGCAACTGTCAACATGTGAAACTATTACTGTTGTGAAAACTCTGGACCTTAGTGGCTTCTTTTCATATTAAAAACCCATCCATCTTCACAAGCCTTGTATAGTTAGAGCCCACAGGCAGATACCAGAAAAGCGGTTAGGGGCTGAATTTAAAGAGTAACAGTCAGCCAGTGTTGATGAGTGGTGTCTGTCTCCCTTATGTCCACTGCCGGGTATAAAGAGGATTTTCCCCTTCTATTTCTACACTTCTAATTATCAGTCTTTAAAAAAAATGTTCAAGGCTGGAGAGGTGGCTTAGCAGTTAAGGCACTTGCCTATGAAGCCTAAGGATCCATGTTCTATTCTCTGGGTCCTACATAAGGCAGATACACACAGTGGCACATTTGTCTGTAGTTTATTTGCAGTGGCTAGAGGCCCTGGTGCATCCATTTTCTCTCTCTCTCTCTCTCTCTCTCTCTCTCTCTGTCTGTCTGTCTCAGAAATAAATTTTTTAAAAAAATGTTCATTGTCTCCAGAGACTTAGCAGCACAAGCAATATTTAAAGTATCAGCCAGTAGATGTTGTGAGATCAACTATGTGGATGGTTTGGGAACTTCAACTTTGACCAGTCATCAACCCTGTTAGTTTTCTGTTACTAAAGCTCTTTGTGAGAATAAACAGATGAGATTTTCTTTGCCAGTGTTGTCACACTAGACTCATGCTTACATACAGTTACTTTTTTGATAGCCTATTTGTGGCACTTTGGGGAAAAAATACAAGTCAAGGTGACGAGCTTCCCACCTTACTGTCTCCTGCAAATTTTGGTCTGCCTGAATCTACATCATGGAGATGATAGGGTCAGAGAAAAGGAAATAGAAGATTACACAAAAACTAACAAGCAAAATGAAAAGTAAAGTAAAATAGCACCAGGTGTGGTGGTGCACGCCTTTAATCCCAGGAGGCAGAGGTGGGAGGATCACTGAGTTCAAGGCCATCCTGAGACTACATAGTTAATTCTACATCAGCCTGGGCCAGAGTGAGACCCTACATCAGAAAACCAATAAATAAATAAAGTAAATTAAATATCTGAGTGCACTCAGTTTTTTCTTCTTAATGATTAGTTCTTTCTTAGGGGCACATTGTAGGATTGTCCCACTGTTGCTTTCATAGCTAACACACATAACTTCCATAATAAGTGTGCAATCCATAGCTAGGCACCTTTTGTGGGAATACAGTATGGAAAGCTGGCTTTAGTGTCATCTTAGTGGTGATAGCCAGCCTTTTTCTGTACTCATTGAACTTTCACCCATGGGGAGGTTTCCTTTGAAACCACACGGTCCCTGAAGATGAATGCAGTAGGAGAAATGTGAAAAACTGGGTGACAGTTATTTATCCGAAGACCCTGAAAGTGCTAATTGACTATGTTGTCTGTCTGAGTCATTTTGAAGAACAAATAAAATTGTGTAGAAATTTTTAGGGAATTGTTTAACTGCAAGATAGAATGATTTAATAATGGGTCTTCAAAACTTTTGGTCACATGCTGGCCTTGCTGATGATCTGTGGTGCTTGCCTCCTTTTAAATGGGTTTTATATTCATGGAAAAAATTAAGCAGATGGTTAGCCCTATTGAATTTCCAGAAGCCCATAAACACTGGCCGCTCACTGGCTGCTTTAGTGGTTTCTTCAGCCTGTTCAGTGAGCCAAGAAGAAGCTGGTTTTCAGTGGCTACGGCATTATTCTTTGTGCCGGCTGGGCTCCTGCAACAGTGAGACTAGGGATCAGTCGTGGTAGAAAAAGTACACCAAGAAAGTTTCTTATTTAAGAAAGTTTTTTATAGGTTATCTCAAGTCTCCAAAGCAGTAAAATGTAATGATGCATGCATGCATGGTTTGCTCCTCATTCTTGCCTGTTGAAACGTGGTTTTCATACTGCATCCAGAAGGCCCCACCTTTCTGGATATAGTCTGGGCTTTCCTTTCACATTTGGGATATTTCTGGTGGAAAATCAAAATTCCCTATTGTAAAAAAAAAAAAAAAAAATCCCTGTTGTGTCTTTTCCATGGCAGGTCATGTGATCACCCTCATCAGTGATTTTTTGTTTGTTTTTCTCACTAGCTGGGTCAGAGAGTTTTTGAATGAAGAAAACAAAGGCCTCGATGTCCTTGTAGAATATCTTTCTTTTGCGCAGTATGCAGTCACGTAAGTAAACTTGGCTTACTCGCGTTTGTATGTCATGTGGTCACAAATGTGGTGCCATGGTAAAATTACATACCTCACCAAAGGCAGACACCCACAAGCACAGGTGGGAGGGCTTAAGGAGATTTGTGTCTGTTTTTGTAACTAAAAACAAAGCATATAATTGATATTAGAAATGTCTTTAAGTCAGAAATAAAATAGGTGAGCAAAATTCATGGTTGATCTGGGCATGGTGGTGCACACTTTTAATCCCAGAATTTGAGAGGCAGAGGTAGGATTGCTGTGAGTTCGAGGCCACCCTGAGATTACATAGTAAATTCCAGGTCAGCCTGAGCTACAGGAAAACCCTACCTCAAACAAACAAACAAACAAACAAACAAAAAAAAAACATTTGGAGGAATGGTTAGTTTTTAAAACCTGTGTGCAAGTGTTTACACATGCATACATGCCACAGCACATGTGTGGACATCAGAGTTGTCTGTGCTCCACTTCTTTGAAACAGGGCCTCTTTTTTTTAAGTGATATTTATTAGAGATAGAGAATGAATATGGATGTGCCAGGCTCTTTAGTCACTGCAAACAAACTCCAGATGCATGTGTCACCATGTGCATCTGGCTTATAAGGGTTCTGGGGAATCGAACCTGGGTCCTGAGGCTTGGAAGGCAAGTATCTTAACAGCTAAAGCCATCTCTCCAACCCAGGAATGGCTATTTTTAAAAGAAGTGCATGTATCTCCACCTCCCTACCTCCCATTATGGGGTATCAAATATTAGACTGTGTTCTGCTACTGAGCTATAATCTCAGCCCTTAAGAAGTTTTTCCCTAGGGGCTTAAGTTTGCTATATCTGTGTGGTAGATTGTGCTAGCAGCTATTGAGAGCAGTATATGACATATTGTAGAACACATAAAACAGTTTGCATAAGAGTGGCTATTTTCTATTAAATTTGGGGGTGTGGAATGGATGGAGATGGGATGTAGGGCAGGTGGTATGGAACCTTTGCTTTAGCATATGCAGGGCCCTATGTTCAAGCCCTAGTACTGCTCTGTGTGTGTATGTGGAATATATGGTGGTAAATATATACAGAAGGATGCGTAGATAGACAGTGGCCCTAGAGGAAGGAGCCAATAAGGAAGATGCTTTCCCCTTTTGAAGTCCTATATATCTGCATGGTTTTGATGTCTTTCCCCAAGCTGAAAAAGGAAAAAACTATAGTAGTGCAGAGGGAAAAAACTCAAAAATTAACTTGTTTAACCATGTTATTTTATGACAGTCTTCATTTTCTGACTTTAGGAATGATTTGTAACAGGATTACAAAGTGTACATTTTAACAAGGCATTCATTCCCTTTCACTTTTTTCTTTTAATTAGGAAATATTCCAGAATCAACAGATACTATTTCACACAAACACTTTCTCAGGAAGCTTCAAACTTTCTGCTGAGTTTTACTTTACTATTTCTTGTAATATGTGAGGGGGTCTCAAAGCAAGTTCATGTAGCAGCTTAGTTTGTAAATGTGTAAGGTAAGAATAATTAGAGCTTTCTCCTCACAAATACTAGAAAAAGTGACTACTTTGAAAAGATTACAGACGCTAGGCATGGTGGTGCATGCCTTTAATCCCAGCATGTAGGATGTGCTTTCCCTGTCTCCAGCACTTCCCACCTGCTTCTCTCACCATATGCACCATATGATGTGACAAAGCAAAATAAGAATCCCTCTTGCAAACATTTACCTCTACAGTAATGTTTATAGTATTGAGAGAAAAATCAAAAGTAATCACATTAGCATGTATATGATTGCCATAATGATTTCTTTACCTACATGACTAGGGCTTGCAAAACATGTTTCTCAGAGGAGCTCTCCTCACAGGAACAGGGGGAAGGCTGCTGGTTCTGGGCTGGGTGCTGTAGTGCACAGGGTAAAACAGTGGCAGTAGAAGACCAGACTTCAGAGTTCTTGCTTCCTACTTTTGCACCTTTGGTTTTGTTTGTTTGGGGCATTCACTTTAAACTCTGTGCTTATTGGTTTTCATTTGTTTTACTTTATCTAGATAATAAATTGCATTACTTTTATCTTTGAACTAATGGGCTGAAAAATTGCTTATTGTTCCTCGGCATTAACAATTTCCCAGCCCACGGAAAGTGAGACAGTAGCCCCAAGACCCTAACGCTAAGATGGAAGCACTCACTAATTCACTAAGGTGTTTCTTTTCCGCCTCCTGTGAGTGGGGAGGAGCGGAGAGGAGCCTTTGAGTGGAACACTGCTGAGGGACCTGGTGAGCATGTTGATGCCATGAGTGATCTTAGCTGTTTCCTCAAATTCCCTCCTCCAGTTTAGTATAGCCTTCAATTTTTATACTCCCGGTTTTCTTAGATTACCCCGTTCTGTCTCTTTCTGGCATTGTTTCTTGCATGCAAAGACATGTCAAAATTGTCTGGGATCAGCCCCTGCACTGACTGTGTGCTTCAGTCCCTGCTGTGTGATTGGGCATGAAGTCAGGGAGTACCCCTCCTCCTCAGATGACAGTTTTGATGGTGTATCTTTCTTTGAAAGTCATGCTTTTATATAAAGAGCCATAGGTTATTTTCAACATACATTATTTTTTCTTCAAGATCTTCTAAAGTCTTCCAGAATATACTAATTATAGAGGGTATCTGTTCTGTGTTTTGTGTGATCTGGTGTTGCCTGGTAAAACTCTTGGTAGAACAACAGTGTTTTTATGAGAAAGCAGAGTCACTGGTTTGTGAGGGGAGAGGCAGGGATGTTTGGAACACAAAGGCCTGTCTGTTTAGAAACTTTTCCCCTAAAACTATACAAGAATGAGCAACTTACTTGCCATTTATTCTAACATGGTTAACATGAGTAATAACCTCAAAAAAATGTCAGAGAAACAAGTCTTACTTTAAAGAGTACCACAGTGGGCAGAGATTCCCAAATCAAAGCAAATCTATAACTCCACTGGTAATGTATCACATATGGTTGGAAAAGTGCACTTGCCAACACATGTAGAGAAGATGCTCAGTGGGAATTGATGGGTAGGAATAAATTAGTATATGCCTAACATATTGACTTGCTAAACCAAAATGAAGACAGCTGTAAGACTCTTTCCCCTCCTTCCAGAACAGCATTGTTAGTAATTAGTATTAGTAAGCTAGCAAGTAAAATACAAATAATGAATCACTACCTACTTTCTGCTGTTTATTGTTTGTGTGATATGTTCAAAGCTGACTTTGAGACCATAGAACTTCTTTCATGTTTCCTTTTTAGTCATCTTTGTCTGCAAAGACTTCTCATATTAATGTATACACATGTTTCAAGAACAACAGGTTAAGTCCATCCACGTATATGTGAAAGTCATTTCTGTGTCTTCAGTGGCCTTCCTCTTTTGTTTTAGTTTTGACTTTGAAAGTGTGGAAAGTACCGTGGAGAGTTCGGTGGACAAGTCAAAGCCCTGGAGTAGGTCCATTGAGGACCTGCACAGAGGGAGCAACCTGCCGTCACCTGTGGGCAACAGTGTATCCCGCTCTGGAAGACACTCTGCACTGCGGTAAGCACCTTAGTCAGGAGGAAGACCCGGCACCACAGGGTTCTCCCTCCTTGGGCCATGCATCAGTCTAGTCACTCATCACTTTCAGTTCCAGTGACTCTAAAAATTGGTTTTTTTTGTGTGTGTGGGGGGGGGCTGGAGAGGTGTCTTAGCAGTTAAGGTGCATGCCTGTGAAGCCTAAGGACCCAGGTTTGATTCTCCAGGTCCCACGTAAGGCAGATGCATGAGGTAGCAATGCATCTGGAGTTCATTTGCAGTGGCTAGAGACCCTAGTGTACTCATATTCTCTCCTTCTGTCTCCCTGTCTCTAATAAATAAATAAATGGAAAAATCTTTTAAAGAAAGGTTGTTTTGTAGGAGTTCATGGCCCCTTCTTTTGGCCATCCTTCTATAGCACTACATGTAGCTTCCTGTATACACTGATTCAACAAAGGAAGTGAGACAGTTGTGCCAAATGCTTCACTGCCATCTTGTAGCAAGGAAGTTTCTGAACTGGGCAGATATTGCTGTTGGGATTCAGGTACATTTTTTAAGGGTAGAAACAGTGATTTGAGACCTGAGACCCTATTGTTGCTCATTGCCTTCTGCAGCCACGTTCCTCCATGGGGGGCTCAGGTGTGTGGTGTGGGATATGTTCTTGGTCACAGGGCAGAATGCTGTATGACAGTGTCTGTAATGAGATGCTGCTAAGCAGTGTTCCTTCGGTTAGGTGTACTGGAAGCTGGCAACTTTATTTTGTCCCGAGGATTTCCTGTTAAATTTCCTTGCTCAAATGTTGCCATACTAAGGGAGGACCAGCGCTGACCACCTGTACCAGTAATGAGTATAATAATGCCAACGTTCAGTAATGGAAAATAGCTTCTCTGATTTGTCAGGCACTGCACTTAGAGTAAACTGTACCTTGGTGAGGAGGTCAACACTCTTGCCAGTTTAGGTAGAAATATTATCCAAGACAAGTTGGCAATCTGCAGTTCTTGAGTTTGACACAGAATTGTATTAATATGACTTCACACCACAGGGTTCTCCCTCCCTCTCAACAAGAAACCACCAATCTTGTTTCCAAATGTTGATTTTTCTTTGTAGCTTCAAAAATTTCTCTCACTTATTTCAGGCATCATCTGGAGGATGCTGTTATTCCTTTAAGTGTTTCAGCTCATGGAGACTTTGGGTCATTGTGGAGGAGTGTATGTGCCAGGTTAGAGCCAGTGAATATGTGGCTTCCAGGCTTTTCACATTGGCTTCCCTTTTCATTACCTCTTATGCCTTTATCTTGCTTTGGGATCATGGAAAGTTAAAAAAATCATCTCTATAATGAGGACGATTTCTTCTGAAAGATTTGATGTTTGAATATAATACCACCAACAAACCACTCGTTTTTTTTTTTCTGTTAACAAATGCTATAAATGGTAATAAGTTTAGAATGAATTGATGAAAAACTAATGAGCAGTGTTTCAGTTCACCTCCTGGCATTTGCAGTGCGCCAAGGGTCATAAACCTGCTAGTCTGCATCAAGTCCACATGTGGGCAGAGGGACATGCGGGCTCATTTGGAAGTTAAAGAAAGGCCAATTGTGTCTGAAGAATTCCGTAACCATCCCAGTCCTCAGATGGAAATTCTTACCACTAGATTAACTATAATTACATATAAGGGACTTAATTTACAAAGTATATTTGAATTTGGTTTTGCATCATTTCTTAGAAGTATCATATATCAGCCAGCTACCACTGACACAGATTCCTCTTGCTGATGAATTATTCATCATGCATTTTTAAATTATTAAAGCCTATGCCATGAAAGGCACAGTATTTCTAGTACAGTGGGAGAATCAGGGAACTATCCCAGATTCAAGGAGGTTAATGTGACCCTGGAAGGCAGGATACAGGGACATCAAAGCTACTTCCCATTTGGCTCAAGGTAAATTGTGCGAGAATTCATTTGTAATTAGAATGACGGACCAAAAGTATAGCAGTAGACATTACGGAAATGCCATCTGAAGAGAGACTGGCTCTGTGACATTCCTGGTTGGCAGGTGTGCTGGAAGATGACCACTAAGAAACCACCAATCACAGCCTTCTGTTTTGTGTTTCAACAGTTTGAAATTCAGGAAAGGAATATTTAATTTCATTTCATTTTGTCTCCTGGCTTCTTATAACTCAAAAATGCCAGCATGACAATGGTATTCCTGTCATGTATTGATCTGATGCTTAGATTTTTCTTTTCCCTAAACAGCATCCATCAATTACAGTTTAGCTCTTGTGATTCCATAGCAATGAAAGCACAGGCAGAGTGTAACATGTTTTTCGTATATCCAACATTGTTCAGTTTGTTTTCCTCTCTCACCACCCCCTTCCTCTCACTCCCTTCGCTTTCTGGTTTTCTTTTGTTGTGTTCCTTTTATTCTACCATCTCATTTCTGATTGTCACCTCTATTCAGTCCCTGTCCTGTGTCTACCTTTGCTTTGGTTGCGTCTATCTCACACCACCAGCAGACTGGTCTCCTTGTCTGAGTAACTTCACTTGAAGTACCTCCAGAGCAGCTTCTCCTTTGCTGTCTCTGGAGCAGAGTCAGTTTACATTCTGATGACAGGGCTTCAGACCAAAGTGTCTCCTAAGTCATGGGTGAAAATGGCATTCAAGAGAGCTGATGGCACATTGCGGTCCAGTCTCAGGACTGTTCTTCATGTTATCATGTGACAACCTCATGGCTCAGGCCACTGTCCTGGGATTAAAATCTGCTGCTTTTTAAACATCATTACACTGTTATATTATGACTCCTCATTTTAAGAATTTGAACCTTTAAGGTGTAATATGTTTTTACTAATATAGTGTTTTTTTCCTTTAAAAATAGAAACTGATATTTGTATTTTCTAAACATGTTTCATTCAGGCAGATTTACTTAAAAACATCTCATAGTGAATTCAGACTTCAGTCCCTCTTTCTAGTCTCCAGGTAATAGCATAGAAATAGTGCTCTTACCAAGTGTTGCTTGTCCAAAGTGACTGGTTAATATTGGAAGAAGAAATGAGATTTTAGTCTCCCTGTATTGTCTTGAACTTTTTAGTTTAAAATTGATTATTAAGCACTTGATAACAGGAAACACCTTGCACTGGACTGTTGGATTCTGTATTATTGTCCCCTTGCGGGTTTGGAAAGTGTCAGTACAGCAGGCAGCAGAAACTTCCTATTCACTGTCTCCGTACTGTGACACATCTTCAGTTGAGATCGGGTCTGCCCATGTGCTGCTACAGGTCCAGCTGAAGTCAATGGTGTAATCTCTGCACGTCTGTGCAGCTCATGCTGACAGCAAAGGCAGTGTTTCAGATAGGAGAGAACGTGATTTTTAATTTTAAGGTAGTCAAGATTAGGGATGGAGGGATGGCTTAGCAGTTAAGGTGTTTGCCTGCAGATCCAAAGGACCTAGGTTCGATTCTCCAAGACCCATGTTAGCCAGATGCTCAAGGTGGTGCATGCATCTTGAGTTCGTTTGCAGTGGCTGGAGGCCCTGGCATGCCCATTCTCTCTCTTCCTCTCTGTCAAATAAATAAAATATGATTTAAAAAAGATATTCAAAATTAATGCTTTTAGGTTCAAGATAATATCAACAAAATAAATGTTTTTGAATTCTAATGGAAAAGAGGGTAGAACTTAGTACCTGGAAAAAGGGTCAGGTGTAAGCTGGTTGATGGCCAAGTTGGTTCTCCGGATGGGTAAAGCCTGCTCCAGATGAAAGCTCAAGAGGTCAACAGAACCCTGTGTCAAGGGTCAAGCATGCATGGGAAGGACCCTTGCCTTGTAGTGTGTGGGAGATGGTGGGCTGTTAGAGCAGTCAGAGGCTGCATAGCTGGAAATGCCATGGCCTCACACTGGTTGACCTTTCCCACTTGGGTGAGGATATAAAGATCTACACCCTCTTTAGGATATTAACCACTAATTAACATTGCTTCTGAAACTTATATTCTCCCCAGATGAGATTTCCATGTTTTTCTCCCTAGACTGTTATTACCATGAAATAGCATGTCACAAATAGTCACCATCCTGTGTTTACCACCTTGGTAGATTTTTTGAAGAGATAAAGAGTTTAAATTTAGCTCATTATTTATTTTTGTGATCTAGTGGATTTATGTGAAAAGATAAGAATTTAAATTTAGCTCATTGTTTGTGGTTTTTCTGATCTTTGAATTCCATTCCTGGCCTATTTTTTTCTGAGAGTAATTTTTAAAAAGTTGTAAATAACACAGAAATACAGAAAGTTGGATTTTTACTGGGTGTGTTGGGGGAAGCTTTTATCAACTGTTCAGTTTGCTGAGAGCTTTCCGTCACCTAATCTTTTGAGATGCCACTGCTATAATCCCTAGTGGTTAACCAAATTGCCTGGGATCCAACATGAATGAAGTAGATTGGTAGTAAAGTGGCCTGGCCTAGTCTCCTACTGTGCTGTCCTGCCAGTTTGATGAAAGGGAGATTGGTTTTCCCTTCTAGTAATAACCTGTTTATTCATCAGAGTGTCCATATGTCACTGTGTAGATTGTTCCTGCTAGGGGGGATGTAGCATCGGTAGGAGATGCTCAGCTCCCTAGCCTCTGCCCCACAGTACCCTGGGCATGGGGTCAGCTTTTGCTAATCCTTCCCAATTTGCCTTTTTCTAGTTCATGCTAATGCCATGCCACATGAACTCAGGCAGACCCAAGTATATGATAGAATATTTATAGCCATTCAAAAATACAAGAGTATAGGAACACCAACTCTTGGCTATTTGGGTTGTAAAACAGGGTTATTTGAGAGAGAAGCTCCTCCTTTAAGTTCTTTATTTCAACAGTAGTATTTTACTTTCAGTTTGAATTGTTGAGGGAAAATTACCTAAATTCTCAACTTCAAACATTACAGTTTCACCAAAAACCTCGGTGAATTCTATATTAATACCTCAAAACACATTATGTCTTGATTCACAAGGAGGTTGGACTCAGAGTTACTACTTTTCCATTTTATGTAAGTAGAGAGCATTCTCCCCCACCCCATGGTCCTCTTCCTGCCAAGCTTATAAAAAGTTCACCATGATTTCATGCTTTTCTCCATTGAGTTGTCAGCCATATTTAATTCTGGCTGTGTTTCTTCTCCTTGCTCCACTTATTTATTGCAAGTGTATGACTCAGTATTTGCCTAACTTAACAAGGGAAATCTGGGCTGGAGAGATAGCTTAGTGGTTAAGGCTTGCCTATGAAGCCTAAGGATCCAGGTCCAGTTCTTCAGGTCCCATGTAAACCAGATGCATGTGGTGGCACATGAACCTGGAGGTAATTTGCAGTGGCTAGAGGCCCTGGCATGCCCATTCTCTCTCTCTTTCTCTCTCTCTTAAATAAATACAAATACATCTTATAAAAAGAACAAAAGGGGAAAACTGTAAGAAAAATATTTTTGAAAATATTATTCCCAAACCTTGAATTTTCTCTTTGACCCAGTGAGAATGCAGATAATTAATATTTTTGTCAGAAGTTTAGAAGGAGAGAAAATGCTAGAAAGAGTTAGAAAGAAGTTGCACCCAAACAGTGTCATACTGCATGGCTTGTGCTGGGAGCATTGCCATTGAGTCTGGCAGAAAGCAGCCTAGAACTGGTGTGGGCAATAATCGGAAGGCCGGGCTATGCAATTGTCATAACACCAGCAATGATTTCTTGGTTTCTTTTATTTCTTTTATTTTTTTTAATAAAAACAGTCTCTTTAAGCACAGGCTATCCTTGAACTCCCTAGATAGCTGAGGATGACCCTGAACTGCTGATCCTCCTGCCTCTACTTCCCACATGCTGAGTTTGTAGGTATGCACCATCTTTCTCAGCTTATGCAGTACTGGAGATCAGACCTGGGGCTTCCTGCATGGACTCAGCCAGTCTAAGAACTGAACCAGTATTGATTTATTGAGAGTTTATGAAGAAAAGGGGGTAATTTAGAACAGGCATAGAAATGTTTTCTTTTTCTTTTTATTGGAGAGAGAGAGAAAAGAGTCAGATAGAGAGAGAATAAGCATGCCAGGGCCTCCAGCCACTGCAATGAATTCCAGATGCATGCACCACCATGTGCTTCTGGCTTATACAAATACCAGGCAATCAAACCTGAGTCTTTAGGCTTTGTAGGCAAGAGCCTTAACCACTAAGCCATCTCTCCAGCCCCATAGAAATGTTTTCAATTAAAGATCATAAGTAAATAGGTTTCCTTGCATTTTATAAACAGGGGTGCATGATTCTTAAGTAGCTCTCCAATAGTAGTTGCTTTTGACAAAGGTAATATGATGGTGATCAAAAATTCACATTAATAACTGCATTCTTATCTCAAGTTTAGAAGTTGCCTTTCACTTGGTCTATTGGAAAGCTGTATTGAGACCTCTGAGTACAGATTCTACTCTCACTGTCCTGTCACCTGTTTCTCTAATAGGGAACGTAGACTTTGGCCTAAAAAAATCATTACAATTTTTATTTCTCCCTTCATCCCTCTCTCCTTGTTTCTGTCTCCCTCCCTTTTTTCTTTCTGCCCCCATCTGTCCCCACTCTGAATTACCTCCGTTGAACTGTTTCAGCTCTGTTTCTTTTGGCTATGGGGACAGTCGGCAAACTACTTGGCTCATTTTGTAAGCATCATATATTTTATGAGTTTAATTGATAAAATACATGCCCAAGTGATGTCATGTCTGAAGGGTAAGAGAGAGGAAACCTAAAACCCCAAATCGCAGTTAAGGTACTAATAGCTCAGACCTTGGAGCCGTAAATGCCTAGTCCAGTTCTGCCAGAGGATGTGACATACCACTGGGTACTGCATTCCAATTGGGTTGAACTCTAACTTCAGCATCCAAAGGAGTTCCAATTGCTATACTTATAAGCAGATATTAGTTTAATATCTAAGACTAAAAATATTTCTTGTGAGAGAAAAATGATATACTTACTGCCATTAGCACCTATGTATTAAACATCTCCAATGTTGGCATGGAAGCTGCATTAGACAGCCTTTGTAAAACCTTTTTGGCAGACTTGGGAGAGCCTGATTTCAGGAGCACTCAGAGTTTTCATATTTAGTCTTAGGGCAAGAGAAATACAGGAGAGAGACAGACATGTACAGATTGCACATTGTACACTGCTTTTCTATTGTCTGTATGTATTTGTGTATATGGGTGGATCAAATCCAGGACCCTGCACATGCTGGATTCCATATGCAGGGGTCGCTGGTGTGCCCATTCTCTCCCTTCCTCTCCATCCCTCCCTTCTTCAAATAAATAAATACGTGAAAATATAAACAAATAAAAAATTTATTATTTATTATTATTGTTATATCTTATATAATTATTATTTAATGGACCACTTATTTTATTTATTTATTTATTTTTATTTATTTATTTATTTTTTGGGGGGGGTTATCAAGGTAGGGTCTCACCCTAGCCCAGGCTGACCTGGAATTCACTATGGAGTCTTAGGGGGTCCTCCAACTCACAGCAAGCCTCCTACCTCTGCCTCCCTAGTGCTGGGATTAAAGGTGTGTACCACCACGCCTGGCTTGATTTTTTTTTTTTTTTTTTTGGTAAATGTACAGCTTTATATTCCTAACCATTTCCTTCTCCTCCTTTCCCATCCCCCCTCTTCACTTATGATAGGTAGTAGTTTAAGGACTGTAAGACATGATTCTAGTGCATTAATGAGCATTACGTATAATTTAGTCTGTGATCATGTAACTGGAAAGGTAAGTTCCCATATGTTGTAAAACAGATTCAAGACTGCAGTGTCTGGGATCTCTTTGCTTGGCCTCACCTTCTTTTTGACAGATTGGTTTGTTTGGTGGGAGCTCGTTTGTCAGTCATTCTAATGAGCTCTCAAAACAGAAATACCTTTCTTTTTTAAAAAAAAAAAATTTTTTTTTTTTTTTTGAGATAGGGAAAGAGTCAGAGAGAGAGAGAGAGAATGGGTACACCAGGGCCTCTAGCCACTGCAAACAAATTCCAGATACATGTGCCCCCTTGTGCATCTGGTTATGCGGGTGCTGGGGAATCGAACAGAGGTCCTTTGGCTTTGCAAGCAAGAGCCTTAACCACTAAGCCATCTCTCCAACCCCAGAAATACCTTTCTTTGTAGCACCTGCTACCATACACTGAGTAGGTTGAGGAATTTGCTTTGGGCTTCTTAGCAGACTCATTGTCATGTGTAGTGTAGGTGATACAGGTGGCAGGTCTCATCATACAGTACTAAAAAGGACATATTCTGTACAGGTTTAGTAAAAGCTGGTTGTAGATATTACAGGTTTTATATCTACTGCTTATATTAGCATTTATTTGTAACATCTTCATTTATTGTTATCTCATGTTCTTGTGACCATGCATGCTGACATATGTATCAAAACCACTAAACATGTTGATAGTAATTTGTTTTTCTTGTTGTTTTAGGTAGATCCAGGGTGACCTTGTACTCCTCACTCCTGATCCTCCTGCCTCTAACTCTTGAGTGTTGTAATTTTAGGCTTACATCTCTAATGCCTGGCTTCTGTTTTGGTTTGTGTATAGGTGCACAGGGTCTCTTGCCACTGAAAGTGAACACCAAATGCTTGCTCAACTCTTTGCCTCTGGCTTTATGTTGTTGCTGGGGAATTGAACTTGGGCTGAAAGACTTTGCACTCAAGTGTCTTTAACCACTGAGCAATCTCCTCAGATCTAAGTGTTTGGTTTAGATCTTAATCCATTTTTGTAATCTTTTTTCTATATTGACAGAGGTTGTAAATTCTCACTGTAGTTCTTCTAAGATGGAATATCATCTTTGAATGCTAAAGCAGCATCTATGGTTTTAGTTTAGGGCTTAGGAAGGTACAAGTTGATAGAAAGCCTGCCAGCCTGGATTTGATTCCCTAGTACCTATAAAGCCAGATGCACAAAGTGGTACATGCATCTGGAGTTTGTTTGCAAGGGCAAGAGGCTCTGGCATACCTATGCACACGCATGCACACACTCTCTCAACAATTGTTTCAAAAAAAGAAATACTGCTCTCTCATTTTTTCTACAAGTGGCAGGTGCTCAAGTAAAGGGACACAGGAGATGTTCTGACTTCTGGGATATTCCTGAGTGGTATACAGGCTTCTAGAGCCCCAACGGCTCTCAGGCTGATATTAGGCACCATCCATCCATGGTACATCTGTATCTCATTCTCTCTTCTCAGTTAGCAGTGGTAGTTGTTTCTCTCAGCCCTCTCAGGAAATCTGCTGCAAGTCACCAGGGGTGTTGCTGGTGGTCCCTGTTTAGTTCCAGGTTCTTGGCATCTTACTTGAGGAATCCAATAAAGGCACACACCAGTATCAAAGCAGTAAGAAATTTTATTAAGAGCAAAGTGATGGTGAAGGCTTAAGGTACACTGCCAACAAGGCAGTGGGACACTTGAGAATAGAGAGAGTTCATGGGCACCAGAAAGTGGTCTGGGCCCTTTCTTTATAGGACTTTTTTGGGGGGAGATGGATCAGTTGCTAGGGGAGTAGTTTGAGTGATTCTCTTGTTTGATTGAGAGATTTGGGTTGGGTTACATAACATTTTTTTTCTATTGTGAATATTCCTTCCTAAGATGCATCTAATTTTAATCATATGTATGTGTACTTATATGCAGGCATAAGATGGTAGCTATGGGTTTCTCCTTAAAAAATTCATGTAGAGAACAGTTTGCCTTACTCTGCATACATTCACAGCCAGTCCAGGCTGGAGGTTCACTGCTGTTCCAATCCTGGATCTAAGAACATATTTGAATAGGAACTGACCCCCAGTGCTTGCTAAGAAATAACTAGATTGTTTGGAGCAGGATATACAAGCAGATTAGTACACATTGAGGTCCAGGTTCCCAGCAGATTTCCAGCTACCTTGTTGAGGACAAGGGAGTGTTTACTGCTCAAGATAGACAATGTCCTAGGTGGCTAAACTATTTCCCTTTGAGCACCTGTCGGGGAGGGTTGTTCCAGGACCTCTTCAACTGCCCTCGCTTGAAAGCATGGTTATGCTTTATAATGGACAGGTGTGCAGAAAAAAAAAAAAAAAACAGTCTCTAAATGGCTGTTACAGGATACTCATGAAAATGGTTGAGGAAGGCCTCTGAAAATGCTGTCATCCATAAGAATAACGAGAGCGAAAAAAAAAAAAGAGTAGAATTTCACAGCTTTAGATATTAAGTAAAATCCTGAAACAATATCTGGCCAACCCTGTTCAGGAAAAAACAACTGGGTCTCAGGAAGCTTTGCACCATTTTAGCAGCTGGACTCCTTTCTTCGTGCACAGTAGCCTTGAAAACCAGGAGCCACAGCCTGGCAGCTACTGGAGGAGTGCAGCTTGAGTACCCTCTAGGGCCCCTCTCCTCCTGCACCCCCACCCCACTGCCTTCTCTCGCTTCTCTATAAAGAAGGGCTGAGGGCAGCCCACTGCCAGAGAAGCTGATTTCAATGGATCATGCACCATTAGCTGTTGACAGAGCCTGGGATCACGTGGCGTGCTACTTGGGGCAGGACCGAGGAAACCACTAGGGACCTGTTCTAAATACCTGCTGTGAATCAGAGGAACAGTTTCTGATCTTGTTCTGCTCAGATAGTCTGTTTTACTTGAAGCGTCACAGTACCTTCAGGAACACAGTGCTTTTTAGCAACCGGTTTTGTTTTAGGTATTTCTGTAGCATAATTAACATGCTAAAGATAATAGTTCAGAAGCATCCTATCAAGCCACCCACTGAATCCCTGTAAGCTTATTATTGTGGAAGGTTTATGCTAATAGTTAACTAGGATGGCTACTGCTTATGCAGGAAGCTGCTTTAGCTTGAATGGTTGTGAAGTACAGTCAGGTATAAGTTGCCTTATCTGTCCTTTCAAAGGCAGCGTATTTAATTTAACATGATGATAAAACAGTACTTGGCTGTTAATGCTAGTTTCTTTTTCTTTTAAAATTTTTATTTGTGTATGAGAGAGAGAGAGAGAGAGAGAGAGAGAGAGAGAGAGAGAGAGAGAGAGAGAGAGAGAGAAGGAAGGAAGGAAGGAAGGAAGGAAGGAAGGAAGGAAGGAAGGAAGGAAGGAAGGAAGGAAGGAAGGAAGGAAAGGGTGCTCCAGGACCTCTAGCCACTGTAATGAACTCCAGACACATGTGCTGGCTTACATGGTTACTGGGGATTGAACCTGGGTTATAAGGCTTTGCAGGCAAATGCCTTAACTACTAAGCCATTCCCCCAGCCCTCTTCCTTCCTTTCCTTATTTCTTTTTTTGGTTTTTCAGAGTATAGTTGTTTGCTGTTCCTGTTTGTCCTCTTCCTTTTCCTTCTCCTCCTCTTCCTCCCTTCCTCCCTTCCTCCCCCTTAAAGGTGACTGGTTGTTGCTATAGAGCCCAGGCTACCTTCAAAGTCATCATCTTCTTGCCACATCTTTTTGTGGGCTAGAAGCCCAAGCATGTGCCGCTGTGTCTGGCTGATGATTGATTTTGTCTTTAAATATTTTAACTTACTCATTTGAGGAAAGAGAAGAGAGAGTGGGAGAAAATGGGCATGATGGGGTCTCCTGTCACTGCAAACAAATTCCAGATGCATGTGCCATCTTTGTGCATCTAGCTTTATGTGGGTATTGGGAATCACTCAGGCCATTAGGCTTTGCAAGCAAGTGCTTTTAAGAGCTAAGCCATCTCTCCAGCACTGATTGAGTTTTTAACTCGTGTCAGATTACCACTGAGATAGTCTACCCTTAGGTGACTCATTGTGCCATGTCCATGGCAGTTTTGTGTAATAATCAGTTACCTTGTCCTTTCTCTGTGCAAACTGTTGACCACTGTATTCCACCCTTTTGACACCCAAGGAGACACTTGTAATTCCAGGAAAAGAGATTTTCAAAGCTGAGGTTTTTTGCTGATATTCTCTGCTTTTGCCCATAGCTATTGTGGTATGGTGTAGTCTTCTCACAGAAACCTATACATCTGCCCCATCTGGGTCGATCTGGACCAGCTGTCCATGTGCAGAGGCCTATAGGTGACAACCTGTAGAGTGAGTGGGGTGGGAAGAACATTATGATCCTAATATCTAGTTTACTCTCTGCCTCTAAATGGATTGAAACCTAGACCATATTTTTAGGTGGCACATGCCTTTAATCACAGCATTCAGGAGGCAGAGGTAGTATCTCTGTGAGTTTGAGACCATCCTGAGACTACATACTGAATTCCAGGTCAACCTGGGGTAGAGAGACTCTACTTCACAAAACCAAAAATAAATAAATAACATAGTTTTGGGTTTTTGAGGTCACACTCTAGCCCAGACTGACCTAGAACTTATTCTGTTGCCCACATGAGTTTCTACCTAGTAAATCATGTATGAGGTGTAAGATTGAAGCAGAAAACCTTGTATACCAAGTGGATTGACAGTTTCTGTAGGACTTTCCCAGTTGCTGCTGCTGGGGGCAAGCTAGCCCCAGTCGTGGGTAGCAGAATATTTAGGGCAAGATGTGACACCAGCATGGGACTGAGGTGGGAACACTGGGGATGATGGTACTATCCAGCCTCCACAGATGGCTGTAGGAGAGTCTTTACCATATGATAGCCTGGTAGATTGCTGGAGGGTCTGTTGGTGAGAAGCAACTGGTAGGAGGTAATTGCCCTAAATCCCAGGGAGGAGACCCGGGGTCTGGTCTGGCCTCATCTATTCCTTGCCATGTGGGTGGATATAATTCCTTTGAGCTTCAGTTTTGTTACCTGCATGAAGAAAGGCTCAGAGTTAATGACACAGATTTTCTTGTTCTGTCCATGGCATGGTTTTGTTATTATGGGCTATACTACTGGGCTTTAAACTTTTGTCATGCTAGCCCAGTGTGGTGGCGCACGCCTTTAATCCCAGCACTTGGGAGGCAAAGGTAGGACAGTTGCTGTGAGTTTGAGGCCACCCTGAGATTATATAGTGAATTCCAGGTCAACCTGGACCAGACAGAGACCTTACCTCAAAAAAAAAACAAACCAAAATAAATAAATAAATAAATAAAAATTTTGTCATGCTATAATTTTAAACACAAATTTTGATATTGCTTTGTATTCTTTTCTACTTTTGTGTAACCTAAAAATTAGAGAACATAACTTTTAAATGAAATACAATGCATTTTGATGAAGTTTAGGTTTATTAAAGAGCATAGAAAATCATGAATGAGCAAAATATTCATTGATTTTATTGGAATTTTATATGCTGTCTATTTTCTAATTTTGAACTTTTTATTTGATATTTTATTTTTCAATTTTTTATTGTGGTACTGTGGTGTTTGAATGTAAAATGGCCCTCCCCCCAGACTCATGTGGTTGAATACTTAATATTTAGTGGTGTTTGGGAAAGTTGTGGAATACTTAGGTGGTAGACTCTTGCTGGAAGAAGTTTGTCACTGGGGTACGTCTTGAGGTTTTACAGCCCAACTATATGCTGAAAATAAACCCTTTCCTGGGCTAGAGAAATGACTTCCAAAAAAATGAAAACTATCCCTCTAAACTATCAAGTGCTCAATAAGTGATTGAGGTGAAAAGGTATAAGATTGGGCTGGAGAGATGGCTTAGCGGTTAAGGCACTTGCCTGTGAAGCCTAAGGATCGAGGTCAAATAAATACATATGAAAACATTAAAAAAGAAAAAAAGAACCCCTTTCCTTCCTTAAGTTGCATCTGGCTGAGAAAGTAACTGATGCAGCACCGAAGATGACGCCCGTGGCATTTCACACGCGCCACAGCACTCAATCCCCATTCTTTAAACTCTTTCAGTATTAACAAATACACATAAGATGTGCCCTACTAAATAGATTTTACATGTTGATCCAGAAAAATACACAGTGTATAAAAGCCCTTTGTGTTACTATACGGTGGATAGAACTAATTTTTGTTGGTTTCTGCATGGTAAAAAATAGTCAGTACTCACATAGCCAGGCTGAACTAAGCATTATGATCTTCTCAAGCTGTGGCTGAAGTTTTTCTTTTTCCTCAACATGTCTTGGTTGATTTTAATCTGTTTTTAAAATATTCTTATTCGTGAGTGTATGAGAAAGATAGCAAGAGAGCGAGCATGCAAGTGAGCGTACATAAGCTTGGCGGAGTCGGGGCCTCTTGGTGCTGTAAAGGAACTCTGGACACGTGTGCCACTTTGTGTGTCTGGCTTTATGTGGGCTCTCAGCCTTTGCCTTTAACTGCTGAGCTATCTCCCCAGCCCAATGTCAATTTTGTAACATTTTAAAATTTTTTTTGGTTTATTTTTATTTATTTGAGAGCAACAGACAGAGAGAGAAAAAGGCAGATAGAGAGAGAGAGAGAATGGGCGTGCCAGGGCCTCCAGCCACTGCAAACAAACTCCAGATGTGTATGCCCTCTTGTGCATCTGGCTAACATGGGTCCTGGGGAACCAGGGTTCTTAGGCTTCACAGGCAAGTGCTTAACCGCTAAGCCATCTCTCCAGCCCAATCTTATACCTTTTCACCTCAATCACTTACTGAGCACTTGATAGTTTACTAAAGGGATAGTTTTCATTTTTTGGAAATTTAAAAAAATATATTTTTATTTATTTGAGAGGGGAGGATGGATGTACCAGGACCTTTAGCCACTGCAAGGAAACTCCAGATCCATATGCCACCATGTGCATCTGGCTTATGTGGGTTCTGGGGAATCAAACCTGAGTCCTTAGGCTTTGTAGGCAAGTGCCTTAACCACTAAACCATCTCTCCAGCCCTAGTTTTCATTTTGGATTGAAAACAAGTTGCAATAATATAAAATGATCTAAAACTAAGTTTAAAGAATAACTTCAAAAGTGCTATGGATGGCTGTGCCTGGTGCTGCACGCCTTTAATCCCAGCACTTGGGAGGCAGAGTAGGAGGATCGCTGTCAGCTCAAAGCCACTCTGAGACTTCACAGAGAATTCCAGGTCAGCCTGGGCTAGAGTGAGATCCTACCTCAAAAATAAACAAACAAAAAGGTATTACAGTATATTACTTTATTAATTGATCCAAATTTTGAGGTGTACTGTAGTAAGTTTCTATGGCTTTCAAGAAATATGTCAGTTATCAAGTTCTGGCTGGAGTTATGGTGAAGGGATATAGTTTACAGTTATATTTTGAGACTTTAAAATTGGCCACACTAACACCAAAATCCAAATTGGTTTCCTCAATGTCAGCTTCTTTGCTTTTTACCTTCAGTGGTGAGGAAAAGCAGATTCCACTGGTGAAATTTTCTTTCCAATTATGACTTAAACTAGAAGTCCTTGAGTAAAAGCCACTTCCTATAACTAGTGAGTACAAGCTAAGGTTTTCATATTCAGGTAGATATAGGCAAGAGACTGATTAATGTGCTTTAAAAACTTTGTTCGGGGGCTGGAGGGATTGCCTAGTGGTTAAGGCCTTTGCCTGCAAAGCCAAAAAACCCAGGTTTGATTCCCCAGGACCCATGTTAGTCAGGTGCACAAGGGGACACACACTTCTGGAGTTTGTTTGCAGTGGCTGGAGGTCCTGGTGTACTTATTCTCATTCTCTTTCCTTTCCTTTTTCCCTCCCTCCCTCTTTCTCTATTAAATAAATAATATTAAAAATTTGCTTGGGATCTGGAGAGATGGCCCAGTGATTAAGGGCACTTGCTTGCAAAGCCTGCTAGCCCTGGTTTGTCCCCAGTACCCATGTAAAGCCAGATACATAAAGTGGCTCATGCATCTAGAATTTGTTTTCAGTGACAAGAGGTCCTAGCATGCCCATGTGTGTGCGTGCTCTCTCTCAAATAAATAAATAAAAATATTTAAAAGATTTGCTTAGATGAAATGAAGGAATTATCCTTTTTGATAGTTTTGGAACAGAAAGTGAAATTTAGAATGGCTGCTTGTCTGAACCATTTTAAACCTTTCATAACAGTTATCATCTGCCCTATATATTTTGGACTTAGAAATTGTTAATACCAATTTTTCCTCTAGATTTAAAAAAATATTCATTTATTTGTAAGTAAAGAGACGGAGGGAGGAGAGAAAATGGGAATGAGAGTGGGCGTGTCAGGGCCTGTAGCCAATGTGAACTCCAGATGCATGTGTTATCTTGTGTATCTGGCTTTATGGGGATACTGGGGAATGAAACTTGGGTCCTTAGGCTTTGCTGGAAAGTGCCTTAATGACTGAACCATCTCTCCAGCTCTACGTTTTTTTAAAATTAGTTCAGGAAGAAAGGGTGTAGGTGATTTTTGTGTAGCATTCTGGCCATTGACTCTTTGAGGATATAGTTGACAATTTATGGAATGTGCTTTTTTATTTCAAGCTTGGATTTGCAGAGATAACCTGCTTGTTTCTACTCTGAGGCAGTAATTTTAAAGTTGATATTGAAGTTTTTGTTGATACCATTTTTACAAGTACTATCTTACGTCCTTGACTATTTGCAAGCTAAGGTAAATCTCCAGCAATGTAGGGTTGATAGATTGGGAAGGTGGTTGCACGTGTATGTGAACATGTGTGCGCATGCACATGGAGGCCAGAGGACTACCTTGAGTCTTACTCTTTAGGTACTGTCGACCTTTGTTAACATTTTTATTTTTATTTATTTATTTTTTTCGAGGTAGGATTTCACTCTAGCTCAGGCTGACCTGGAATTCATGATGTAGCATCAGGGTGGCCTCGAGCTCAGCAATCCTCCCAAGTGCCTCCCAAATGCCTCCTGAGTGCTGGGGTTAAAGGTGTGCGCCACCATGCCCAGCTCTGTCCACCTTTTTTGAGATGGCATCTCTCATTGACCTAGAGCTTACCAATTAGGCTAGACTGGTAAGCCAGGCAGCCCTAGATATCCTCCATTCTCTACCGCCCCAGTGCTGAGATTATAAACATGTGCCCCCATGCCTGGTATTTTTATGTGGGTTCAGGAGATCAAACTCAGGTCCTCATGCTTGAATAGCAAGCCCATTGCTGACTTGGGTATCTCCTCAGCCCTTAATGAAATTATTCCCTATTTTGAAGCATTTTAGTTTTGAAATTTCCCTCTTAAGTTGTACCTGCCAAACCAGATTTGGAGATTAAGCTGTGCAGACATTTATGTAATATTAAGGCTTCCATATACAATATGTCTAGGTGACACTGAAGTAATCCTGTGACTTTGCCTAGGTGGGAACTCTTAGGCAGGGCCTCTTGAAAGCACTAACAGGAAGGTTTGGCTATGATCAGGTCATGTGGCTGGAGGTCAAGGTCCGAGCTAAGTTTCAGTTGCTCACTTGTTTTTAGCAGGTGCGGGTTGCATGTACCACATCTCCAGTCTCCTCTGCAGACTTACCCTGCCCACTGAGTAAGAATGGGAGTGTGACTGCATCTTACACATCTCACATTCATCCGATGCTATGAGTGGGGCTGAGTTACTGCCTCTGGGAATCTGGCCTTGAAGGACGGTGACTGATAGATTTGCACAGGCCTCACCCTCTAGATAGTTTTCATTTGCTGGGGTGCTTTTTACCTTTTTCCTTACTGAGCTGGTTGAAAAGGTAGAGAATGATATCCATCTCTTCATGTGTGTGCCTGTGCTATGCTTTTAAATCAAGTGTTCCTTTTGTTAAATTACAGGTATAATACTTTGCCAAGCAGAAGAACCCTGAAAAACTCAAGATTAGTGAGTAAGAAAGATGATGTTCATGTCTGCATCATGTGTCTACGAGCCATCATGAATTACCAGGTGCGTGTGTGCTTTGGTCCTTCAGAAGAATCTTAATTAACTACACTCAGATATTGTTCTTTTTTTTTTTTTTTTTTTTGGTATTGTGTTTGAAGTAAAGGTTGAAACTTACTGAGATGCTGTTTAAGAAGCTCCCGTTCATTCTAATGCTCGAGATTTAATTTATTGCCCTCATGTTTTGATTAGCATTTATGATTTAGCATGTAGTAATAAACTTTTCTAGATTGCTTGGTAAATGTTTGTGACCACTGTGGATTAAGTAAGCCCCCAGGTTGGATGATAATGATACAACTTTATAATGCTGGGAGTGAGGCACGTGCTACCTATGAGGACCAAGAAAGAAGTTATAACTACTGCCTGTGGGATTCCGTGATTCCTAATCTCTATAACAAGCTCCTGGAATACTCTTAAAAGTACAGATTCCTCCTTCTGGTGCCTGTGAAGTGGGTTGCCCCTCCTGGAGAAATAGTGTAATGTGTGTGTTGGGTTAATCCTAGCAACACAGTGGAAAGAAGAGAGTATGCTATAAGGTGAACTGACAGGACCACAAGTGTAAATAAGTCAACTAAGGTAAGAATTAAGAAAAAACATAGGATTCAATCTAAAAATCTGATTTGATTTCCATAAATTTGGTTGCCACAAGGGTTGTGGATCCAAGTATAAATGAAGACTAGATACACAGGGCGAAGATATTAGCGTTCAGGCCTAACCTAAGAGTTTATGAAGGCAACCCCACACTGCTTCTCTCCCTCAGCCAATTAAAAGTTTAACATGCTTTTCCAGACAGAGGCTTTGATCTGAGTCTGAGAATAGAGTCAATAAGTACCCTTTTCCAGTGAGGAGGAAAAGGAGAAAGGGAGTGGATGTGTAAAATGTGCAGTGTTCTGGACTGTAATGGTGAATGGAGTGGACGCCAGCATTCCCATGGTGCCTTTCATAGGTTTACTGCTTTTAGACCTGTGAATTCACACGAACCTTTTACATCCCAGGGAGGTGATATATTGCCCTCCCCAGTTTTCTTGTGAGGAAACTGAGACACAGTGAAGTCATTTCCCCTGTAGTACATGGCTAGTATTCCGCAGAGGTAAGTTTTGAATTCAGAGTCATTGCTGAGTACTGAAGAAAAAGTTATCAAAAATAGGAATCAGAGGCCAGGGAGATGGCTCAGTCAGTAAAATGCCTGCTGTGCCAGTGAGAGAATCTGAGTTTGGATCCCAGAACCAAGTAAATGCCAGGAGAGCATGGCAGCCCACCTGTAATCCCAGCACTGGGGAGGCAGAGAGAGAAGAATCCCTGGAAATCACTTGGTTTATTAGATTAGTGAACTGATGAGCTGCGAATCCAAGTAGAGAGCCTGTCTCACAAAATAGGGTGGAGACTGATCAAGGAAGATACCCAATGTCAATGTGTGGTCTTCACAGTCATGCATGCATTACATGTACATACACCCTCACACTCATGTATACCCACATACATAGAATATTTGTATACATACTACACATAAATAAACATGCACAAGGAAAATAGGAATAAGAATTCCTGTTACATTCTCATGAAAATTGTATATGCCATTTTAAAGAGGCTAGCTAGGATATTGCAAGTAAGTGAAATCGGTGACCAAACAAGAAAACAGTGGGGAAGAAAGACTCTAGGCAGAGAAAAGGGCAAGTTCCAAGGCCTTGAGAAAGCTCAAGCATTTAAAGGAAGCCTGGTTGGTTAGATCAAGGCTGGAGAGATGGCTCAAGTGGTTAAAGATGCTTGCTTGCAAAGTCTACCAACTTAGGTTCAATTCCCCAGCAAGCGAAGGCAAGCTGGATCTGCATTCATTTGCAGTGACAAGAGACTCTGGCATACACACACACAGGTGTGCATACACACACATGCAAATAAATAAAAAAATATTTAAAAAAAGGAAAGAATGAGTACAAAGTGAAGACAGAAGTAACATAGAGTCCTGATTATGTGAGACTTTCTAGACCAGTGCCAGACATGGGCTTTGTTGTGAGAGGAAAGCCAGAAATGGTTCAGACATAACGTGGCCCTTGTGTTTAGTGAGATCCATGTGGCCTTTGAGTTTAGAATAAGCATTGGGGTGGAGGCAGAGCAAGAGGATATGGACTGTGTTGGGGCGATTGACAGTACTTGAGTGAGTGTTGATGGTACCATAGGAGTGGGATGAGAGGTGTGGTCAGATGCTGGTCCTGTGTGTAATGCAGAGGCCACAGCACTGGCTCTGTGATGGGAGAGACAGAGGGGAGTAGAGGTGGCACCAAGGAGCTCATCTCGGGCCTGTAAGATGGAATTGCTATCTACTTGGATAGGCAAAGCTGCAGGAACATCAAAGTTGAAAAGAGGCACTTAACTTCAATACCTGTTTGATATGCAGATAGTGATCTTAGGTTGGATAGACTAGTTAGTCTAAATGTCAAGGTAGAGGTCTGGGCTAGAGCTTGAAATTTGAGAGTAATGAAGAAATGGTATAGAGCCGGGCATGGTGACGCACGCCTTTAATCCCAGCACTCGGGAGGCAGAGGTAGGAGGATTGCCATGAGTTTGAGGCCACCCTGAGACTCCATAGTGAATTCCAGGTCAGCCTGGGCTAGAGTAGGACCCTACCTCGGGGAAAAAAAAAAAAAAAAAAGGAAAGAAATGGTATAGGAAAACTTGACCCTGAATTAGATCAAGAGGAGTAGAAGAAACAAAAGTTAAGAAGTCCAAAATATGAATCCCGAGACACTCCATTTAAGTGTCAGAGAGAAGAAAAACCAACTAGAGAGCCTAAGAAGTAGCCAGGAGCAAGCCGAGGATGTGTTTCATGTACATGAGGCACCCTCAGCTCTCTGTCTCAGGCTGCAGCTAGTTCCTGCAAGACTGGTGAGGCTAGCCAGCGGCTGTGGTCAACTGCATCTCACTAACCTACTCAAGCTTACAACAGAACTTAACTGTCACATTGATCTTGGTCAGAATGACTTTAGTGGGGTGGTGGGGGATGAAAGGCCTGACAGAGTGCATTCAGGAACACGAAGAGAGGAATGGCAGACTTTTGAGTGTTGGGAGGAGTTTGACAGTTTTGCTTTAAAGGATAGTAGGGAAATGGGGAGGAGTAGCTGGACAGATTATGCACCAAGCAAGGGTTTTGTTACTATTTAAGATACAAATACTTGTATAATATTTTTATATTGGCAGTCATGAATCAGTAGACAAGGAAAAATGATGGGACTTTGTGGGGAACTTCAGAATGTATCATGTTCTTTGTTTGTTTGTTTTTGCCTTTTTTGAGTCTCCTGTATCCCAGGCTGGCCTCAAACTTCCTATGGAGTTAAGACTGGCCTTGAACTCCTGATCCTCCTGCCTGCAAACTTCCAAGTGCTAGAATTACAGGTGTGTACCATCATGCCCACTTTATGTGATAATCTTGAGTAGCTGTGAAGAAATACAGTCAGGGACTCAAGTAAAGGGGGTTAGACTTAGAGAATGGAAGAGTTTATTTTTGGGAAGAGATGAGGAACTGAGTCCAAGACTTAATACAGGTGAATTTGCATGGGTGTGAACTTTTGGAAGTGTTTTTTTTTTTTTTTGACAACTTCCATACTAGAATTTGTTTGTTTATTTGGAACTGTGTCTTGCATGTGAGCCAGACTGGCCTCCAAGGTGTGATCTCCAGTCTCAGACTCTGGGAGGACTTTTTCTCCTTCGCTCATTTCCTCCCTTTCTTCCTCCTTCCCTTCTTTCATTGCATATATATTTTCTCAGTGTAAGAGGAAGTAAGAGCAAAGCTGAGAGTGAGTTTAGAAGACAAGGTATTTCCTCAGCTTAGCTGAATCAAGATCTCTGAGAAACTGACTGAATTAGAGTGAGTTAGAGTTACAGGAGGCTGAATTGTCAGTGGGTGTTGTTTTGCTTGTGGCAGTGCTACAACTTGGACCCAGCAGGGTCTCTTTTATGGGGGGGGTGTAAAAAGCCTGTACTACCAAAATAAATAAGTAGCACCAGTGTGGCACACATCTTTGATTCCAGCAATTGGGAGGCTGAGGTAGGAGGCTCACCTTGAGTTTGAGGCTACACTGAGACTACAAAATGAATTTCAGGTCAGCCTGGGCTAGAGCAAGATCCTACATTAAAACTACCCCACCCTGCCCCAAATAAAACTTGTGTCACTGAATCACATCCTCAGTTCAAATGATTTTTTTTTTTTTTTTTTTTTGCAAGCAGAGAGAGCTAGAAGAGAGACAGATGGAGCGAGAATGGGGCCTCTAGCCACTGCAAACGAATTCCAGACACTTGTGCCCCTTGTGCATCTGCCTTACATGGGTCCTGGGGAATCAAACTTGGCTCCTTTGGCTTCACAGACAAACACCTTAACCACTAAGCCATCTCAACAGCCTCCTCAAGTGTTTTTCAATTAACATTGAAACTTACTTCCTAATGCTTTCCTTTTTTCTCCTTCTTTATTTCAGTATGGTTTCAATATGGTTATGTCTCATCCACATGCTGTCAATGAAATTGCACTAAGCTTGAACAACAAGAATCCCAGGTAAGCATTCTATGGCACCTGCAAGCCTGAATCTTTCTAGGGAAGCAGAGAGCAGTCAGCTTATCACTACTGAATCCACTTAGAATTGCAAAACTTCCGAGTCTGGCTTTCCCACATATGTCCCACTGTAAACTCCTTGGCTGTGGAGATTTTTTTCCCCTGTCAGCCCAGTAACATGTCTGTGTGGGGCAGAGTTGAGTCCCTGGTGACAGCGGTAGTGCTTCACTGTTTTCCTTAAGCCTTCATGCCATTATGACCTGGTTCTTAGCATCTTTGCTACAAAGTTTGATGGACAGGACTTGTTTGCAAGTTTATCTGGGCCCCGGCACCAGATGAGTCTTGATGAAAGTTGGCTACAGCAGTTAATATGAAAATACACCTTCCCTTTATCTATTCTTCTGGCTGCTTTTACATATATAGCATTTCTTTCCGTTTTTTGCCTGCACTTGTCATTTTTCTCATAGACTTTGCATTACTTTGAGTTCTTCTGCATGTCATTTGTATAATTCCTTCTCATTAGATACCTTTCTATAAACTGACTTATCAGAAAACTGTTAAATTAATCAGACACATCTAATTATAAGTCACACCTTTTGATTTGGAATTTTGCACAAACTGTTAATTCCCATTTAAGTATCAGATTTTAGTCTTTCAATTTAACCCTTCTGCAACTTTGCATTTGGCATCTTTAACTGCAGAGCCATCTCCCCAGCTCCCTTTTTGCGGCTTTGCTTGCTGCTCTAGTTTACTGAAGTCCTAAGTACTCTGCTTCTGTGCCCCTGTCTTTCTTTACAGGGAGGTCGTTCAGAGTAGTCTTTGTGAAGCAACTGGGAATACTGTTGATTCCAGAATACAGATGAAATAACTAAATAGTTTTGTGGTGAAGAAATGATGCTGATTCTTTCTTCATGTTCTATTTGCCAACTTAGAATGCATGGCAAGGTTTTTCCTCCAAAACTATTTTAGTTGGAGTTTTATTTTCTTGAGTTATAGAAAACTTTTTTTTTAAACTAATACAATGGTAGCCTGAATTCTTCCACATCTCCTGCATAGGAAGAGGAAATAACAGACACATGTATTTTCATGTGGGGATTTAGTTGCTCCATCTGCCAGGGAGTAGACTTGAAGCATAAAATTGACATTTATACTGATTTCAGTTGATTTAGAATTTCTCATGTTATATTTTAAGTCTAAAATCAGAAAATATTCCACCAGTACCTTTATGCATGTTCCAAGACTCCGTGATGTTTGTAGCTCATCAGTGAAGTACTTCAACTGTATTACAGAAAAAAAGCATGTGACGATTTGGCTGAATGGAGACGTTTTCATCAATAAATATTTGTAGCAATTAATTCACTATTTTAGACAAATCACATATTTAGAAGTCAGGAAAGGTTTCAAAATGTGCTTCAGTATAACTATACTTTAGCCAATGAAGATTTAAAAATACAAAAGTCAATGTTTTATTATTATTGTATTCATCTTAGAAGGAGCAGCTGGCTTACCATGTTTCAGTGACTTGTGTTTTTTTTCTTTTTATCTTGTTTTGACAGAACAAAAGCCCTCGTCTTAGAGCTGTTGGCAGCTGTTTGTCTTGTCAGAGGCGGGCATGAAATTATTTTATCAGCTTTTGATAACTTCAAGGAGGTAGGGTGCATGATAGTTTCAGTAAGAGTGCTCACACAAGCATCTCCTATTTGGACATCTGAACAGAATGCTTTACCTTTTCATTAATTCTACTGACAGAGAAACCATAATGTTAGTTTACATATCTTAAGTGGATGGATCAAGCTTCCTTTGGGTGTCTTATTTCTAGACCAAATTAAAAATCTTTGCAGTCTTCATTCTCCATACATGGTTTTTCATTACAGTTGACACTGTGTAAGTATGGGTAAGTTCTATTGTAAGACCCCCAAAACGAGGACCTCACACTCTGCCTGGATATGGCGACACCCCAAATCACTCACGAGAAGTGGTCTTGATGCAAACTGCAAGAGGATTTTATTCCAAGCGTGCTGGGGCCCACAGTCGTACACCGCACAGGGGTAGAGGACTGCAGAGCCCCAAATGCAGGAATGGGACAGTTTTTATAGGGTTTTTAACAAAGCCTGTGCATTAGACCAATCATTTTTTTAATATCAGGAGCCCGCAGGGTGTGAGCCAGTCAGTTTGTGTCACTCCATAGTTTCTAAGCCAATTAGTTTAATTTGTTCAAGCCCCTTGTGGACCAATCAGTCTCTTATGACCTTGGTGGTCAGCATTTGCGCAGGTCCTTGGGTGGGGGTAGCAGAGTGTGGTATCAGTCTCCTATGACCTTGGAGGTCAACATTTGCTCAGGTCCTTGGGTGGGGGTAGCAGAGTGTGATATCAGTCTCCTATGACCTTGGTGGTCTGAGGCAGGCTGCTACAGCTTATGGTGCAGGCTACTAAGGCTTACAGTGTGGGCTATTAAGGCTTATGGTGCAGGCTATTTACAGAAACCAAATAAGTGGTTTACTTCATTACTCATTTCTCATCCTTGAGGGCCATCTCATGCCATTTTTACCTAGTTTTATATTAGGAGCAGGCTCTGATATAATGAGAAGAGGGATTCTTTACTTGCTTCCAACAGAGAGTAAAGCCTGGAGTTTGAGGTATGCAGGGGCCTGCTTAAGCTCCCTTTGGAGGGTGATAGTATTTCTGGGCTTCTGAATTCTTGGGCCTTTCACTATCAACTCTCTCATCATAGTTTCTTCTCCAAAATCCTGTTTATTATCATTGCTTTGCTGGATGCTATGGAAAATCTGTCATATAGATACAGACAGGCACCTATTATAAAATGTTGTCTAACTATATGGCACTGTTACAGGAGGACAATACAACAGTGAACATGCATAGAAGTAAAGACAAAGGGTTTGTGATGCGGTACAGTGGTAGGCTGAGAGACACCACAAAAAAGAAAAAAAAATAAAACACAGCATTACACTTAGGTACTATGACACCAACAACTCTGCACCAAATTATTAAGACATCTCCAAGGAGACAGTAGCCATTTCCTTTGGGGTAGTAACCAGTGTTATGTGGCCAGGTATAGTGCCCTTTGTTCCTCCTGTATATGCCTTGCATCTCAGGCCACATCAAAGAGAGTGGTTATAAATGTGCATTGGAGAATCATGATGCTCAGAGCCTTAGACTGCCTTTGGCTCCTTGGTCATGTTATGCTTTACCTTGGAAGTGTTGTAAGTCCCATGTCATCCTAAATGTCTCTGGGTTATAACTCAAGATGGTTTAAAAGCAGAGCTGAGAGGGGCTTCCACGTGCTTTCTTCTAAGCTGATTGCCTCTGGAGTAGATTCCAGAGCACTGGCTGTATGCTGGCACTCTCCCAGCTGTACACATGAAAGAAATCATTGGATTCTCTACTAACACCTTTGGCACATTGTTAACCATTCCATTTCATAGAAGAATCAAGGTTTACCTATGGCCAATGGTTAGGTCAATGGCAGACCAAGGTTCAGAATTTGCTGGTCCTAGTTCTGAACTTCCATGAAACTGCTAAAGTTTGGGCTCAGATAGTTGTGAGTCTCCTGAGGGAACTAAAAGAAATGCTGACTTAGATAGGACTTTGGAGTTCTCCTTCCTGCTGCTGTGTTACTAGAGAGGAGGCCTTGATCCTCTCCTTGGCTGGAGAGGTTCAAGCCTTTGAGCAGGGAGAATGTGCCTTTTTCCTCCATCACATTGCTCCCTTCTCTAGTCAGTGCTTCAAAATCTTGACATATATCCATCTTGTAATGTTAACCATGGAGAGAACCAAATCATGTCTTTGTATACTCAGCCCCAGTGATAAGTGGAAAGATATGTACATTCTAAGAGAATCAGAAATAATAGGTAATCTTTCAGTTCATATTCTGGGTTCAAATAGACTTCAGGGACAAGAATATATAAATGATTATCTGTTAATATATTCTCACATATCATGTATAAATATATACATTTTATATTTACGAATAAGGAGGTATATTTGGGTGGATGGATTCAAAATACAAAGTGAATAGCATATCTTGCTAATGTAATCCAAATCCTGCTATAAACATGATGAGTAGCTTCTGAATTTTCGGCAAAGTATATTTTGCTCTTTAAACATTTTTATATAGAATTTATCATTTTCTCATGTTTTAGTTAATAATCAAGGTACCAACAGATCATTGTTTTCTAAGGAATCTTGTTGTGAGTATTTTAGCATCCCAAGCACATGTTTTAGAAATAGAAAAGACCTAGTTTAATGGGATCTGAGGGTGGGATGATGTTATCCCAAGGCCTTGCTAATGATGATGGGATTGGGACTAAGCTTGATGTTACTGAGCAAGCACATGCACCATATGATGAGTGGGTTTTAATTATATAAACTCAGATGATAAGCTTCATCTGTATGTGGTTTGTGACATGCCCAAAAACATGAGTGTGAATAGATGAAGATATTAATTTTCAGCTATTGAGCTCCTGGAATTCTTTTCTCTTTAAAAAAAAGTTAAATGAAGAGAATTAATACATGTGGCTTTGTTGTTGAAAGATCTCCTTATGAAAATTTACGGCCCTGAAATGAGGACCAGGGTGAGGACAAAGAGTCATCTGTTTTTCCTTATTGGCTTATGAAGCCATGTGGAAGGACATATAACCATCTTCTGAAGTTGATTCTTGGTTCCTTGGCTCTGTGTTTTTGACCATTGAGCCTCTCAGAAAGAAGCACTTCTGGAAGTAAAGCTCACTATGTTGATGTTTGTATTAGTTCGAGGTCTTATTTTTAAGAAGCAGAATCTTACATTAATGTACAGAGGAGAAGGGTACATTGGAAAGATGTCAGGAAATACACAGACTTGATGATGTACCTAAAGAGTAGCTTGGAAAATGGGCAAATGTTCTTACAGTGTGGCTGGGCTGTAGCTGTGCTCTTGAAGCCAAGCCACCACCCACACTGTTTGGGGTTCTGATTGTAGTCTTGCCTAGAAACCAATGAGCTCATCAAACTATGCTGACTTTGAAGGGTCTCAACCAGCCTTTGCTGTAAATTTATAAACAGTATTTAATCCAATTTCCCATAAATCTCCAATTTAGACCTTGTTCTTACCTTTTTCTTTACTTTTTTTTTTTTAACTTTCTCCTCCACCTCCATCATATTTTTGGGTATACTTGAGAAATTGCCTTATTTTGTAAAAGCCCTTCTAAGCCTGGTGTGGTGGCACTTGTCTTTATTTCTAGCACTGGGGGGCTGAGGTAGGAAGATCACTTTGGGTTCAAGTCTGGCATGGGGCTACAGAGTGAAGTCCAGGTCAGCCTAAGCTAGAGTGAGACTCCACCTCAAAAAGCACCCCTGAAGCAAAGCACTTCCAAAAGTCTGACAAAAATACTTCCACTTGGGCTGGAGAGATGGCTTAGCGGTTAAGCGCTTGCCTGTGAAGCCTAAGGACCCCGGTTTGAGGCTCAGTTCCCCAGGTCCCACGTTAGCCAGATGCACAAGGGGGCGCACACATCTGGAGTGCGTTTGCAGAGGCTGGAAGCCCTGGTGCGCCCATTCTCTCTCTCCCTCTATCTGTCTTTCTCTCTGTGTCTGTTGCTCTCAAATAAATAAATAAAATACTTCCACTTAAAATCACAGAGGAAAAATTCTTGGATGTGGTAGATTCTATAATGAAACAGTCACTGTGGCATGACAAACAGTGAGGAGTTTGAGACACCAGCTCTCCCAGGCTGCTGGAAGGTACACTTGGAATTCTTTTGGATTCCTGATATATTATAATGGTCTTCTGTTTCTGTGACAGCATTTGGCTTGAGCATGAAAGTCTGAGTTTGGTTGGTGCAGGCCCTGCTCCCTCCCACTTGTAACCTTCCAGTATAGATAGTTACATGGAGCCCTCTGGGCCAGCAGATCTTGTATGTGATGCTCTGGGCAGTAGCTTTCCTTTTCTCCATCTCCCCCACCCCCAACCGGTTGCTCAGTTCCTAAGAAAGATGATGTGGTTTAAGCTACTGGGCATCTGAAAGCACTAGTGCTATGCATTATTAAGTTGATTTAAGAAAGCCTGTCAAGTTGTTTTTTTTTTCTCCCAGTGGCCCAAACTAGACAGGAAGAACAAACATTTTGGTGTGCTTCCAGAATCACTCTGACTTTAATTCCATCTCATATTAACCTCTTCAGCATTTGAGGACATGGGATTATAAATTAAGGACAAACCATCCAGATAACTAAAAATGGTCATGTTTTCCACATGAGAGGAAGGACACTTAATATTTTTATTTTTCTTTTACCTCTCTCACACTGTAGTCTTAGATTGAGTATGCATGTTACTACACCCAGATTATCTGATTCACCAGGACTATTCTCTGGTTGGCCCACCTTTCCTACTTCAGGAAGTAAAGTCAGTCTTCCTTATTATTAATCCTGCTAAGTATCTTGCTCGCGCTCTCTCTCTTTATGTATGCATGCATGTATGTATGTATGTATGTACATATGTATGTATGTATATGGCTGGAGAGATGGCTTAGCAGTTAAGGCATTTGCCTAGAAAGCCAAAGGATCCTGATTCAACTCTCCAGGTCCCACGTAAGCCAGATGCACAAGGGGGCGCATGCATTTGGAGTTTGTTTGCAGTGGTTGGAGACCCTGTCGTGCCCATTCTCTCTCTCCCTCTCTCTGCCTCTTTCTCTCTCTATCAAATAAATAAAGTTTTTAGTGTGTGTGTGTATGTATTTTTTTTTTTTGAGGGTCTCACTCTATCTCAGGCTGACCTGGAAATCACTTATGTAGTCTCAGGGGGGCATCAAACTCATGGTGATCCTCCTATCTCTGCTGCCTGAGTGCTGGGATTAAAGGCATGTGCCACTATGCTGGCCTTAAAAAATATTTTTGATTATTTATTTGCAAGTAGAGAGAAAGAGAGAGAGAGGGGAGAGACAGACAGACAGACAGACAGAATGGGCATGTCAGGACCTTCAGCCACTGCAAACTCCAGATGCATGTACAACTTTGTGCATGTGGCTTTATGTGAGTACTAGGGAACTGAACTTGGGTCTTTAGGCTTTTAGATAATCTCCTTAACTGCTAAGCCACTTCTCTAGCTTCTTTGTCTATTTTTTAAACTGTTGTAGTTATTGCCTGTACATAGAAAAGCACCCCATAGGTAGTTCTATCAACCTCTTGAATTCTGCAATCAAGAGCTCAGCCTAGTGTGGCTGACATGGTCTTGGCTCCATTGTGTCTGGGGTCGCTCAGGGAAAACACAGTTGACCGAGAAGAGGAATTCCTTGGGAGGCTTCTTCACTAAGGCATCAAAACTAATGTTTTGGTGTTAAGATGTTTTGAAGGTTGGGTCTGCCAATCAAAAGAGTGCCCCCATGTAGAACTGCTAGTGTAGAACTTGGCTTTCAAGAGAGAATGGGAGCACTGGGAGAACAAGCCCTCCAGGAGACAGAGGCTTAGAAGTCCTTAGTGGTACTTGAGTATTCCTTTCATTCATTACCAGTGAGGACCTCGGCCACCTAAGCTATAAGAGGAAGGCAGTGGCTTCTTTTGTGGAGTGGAGTGGTTCACAGTGCAGAAAAATATGTGCACTGAGACAGCTGGAGATGTCTTTGGAAGTACACATTGTATTAGGATTTTCTAGAGGAACAGAACTAATAAAAATACATAGTGTGTATGTGCAATATAAAAGAGGATTTAGCCAGGTATGGTGGTGCATGCATTTAATTCCAGCATTTGGGAGGTAGAAGAATTGCTGTGAGTTCAAGAGCAGCCTGATACTACATAAGTCAGCCTGGACTAGGGTGAGACCCTATATCAAAAAAATAAAAATAAAAAACAACAAAAAGGGGGGAGGATTTATTAAATCGGCATATATTACAGGGTCTGCGTACTTGAACAATGGCCATTTGCATGCTGGAGAGGCTGAGTAGCCCCGGTAGTGCTCAGTCCACGAAAGTGAATTTCTCCAGTATCTCCATGCTCAAGTCCGGGAACTCCCTGAACTTTATATTGAAAGGTCAACTGATGGTTGCAGCAACTCTACATGTACTCAGAAAGAATGGTGCTTGCACACATGTGCTGCTTTCCTCCTCTTCCACTTGTTAGATTTCAAACTTTTTCTTGACAACGTCCATAAGTATAGGCTATAAACCATGATAATTCCCTCGTACCATTCCTGTTTTCCTTCTCCTAAATCCACCATCCATTGAATCCCTTTTTCTTTCTAATTAGTGTCCTATTTTAATGTCATCTGCCTTTTAGATAGGGCTGTGTACCTTCAGGGTGAGTCTTTCTCCCCCTCAGTAACTCCCCTCTGGAAATGCCACCATTGGCATATCAAGTGGTGGGCTTCACTCAGACATCTCCGTCCAGGCAAGTTGATATCACTACTACTAACCATCACATAGTTTAGTCTGCTCTTGAGGGTCACCAAGCATCAATGGTCATTTTCCTTTTACATCTCTTTTCTTCATTCAACCAAGTACTTGATTTGTCCGCATAACTAAAAGGATTATAAACTTTAACTGGAGCTAGAAAGGATGGCTAGTATTTCTTTCAAGTGAATAATATCGTAACAGCCATCCTAAAAGAGAAAGGAACCATTGGCATGGGCTGTCCAAGTTCATTCCTGGCAATGACCTAGTTATTTGTCAGTGTCCTTGTCATCTCATAGGGAAGTGAGTTCAGGCATCCTGCTGATTACTAAGGAGCGAGTCATGCTAACTTGCTGAAGAAAATCCACTCTACTGGGTGCACTCCATTTGTCAAAATCATTGTCCAACCCTGGAAATTAAATAAAAATCAAACAAAATATAGGCCCTACCCTTAAAACAGGTTCTATCCGGCCAGTTGAGGAAGGGGATAAATTTCCTGACAATTATAGTATGGGGCTCTGAAACGGTGAAATGGAAGCTGTTTTCCAAGAAGAGGAATAATTAATCAAGATAGAGAAGAAGGACAGGTGGGCAAGAAGAATACCCAGGGAAAGGAGCCTGACTTTAGGATGAACAAGAGTTAGTTGAATTTCTTTCTGGTTTCCTTTTTTTGAAGGTAGGGTCTCACTCTAGCCCAGGCTGACCTGAAACTTACTCTGTAGTCCCAGGCTGCCTTCATTCTCAAATGCAATCCTCCTACTTCTGCTTCTTGAGTATTAGGATTTAAGGTGTGTACCATCACGCCTGGCCTTTTTTTTTTTTTTTTTTTGCTGGGATCACAGAATTGCTCTATAGCCCAAGCGGGCCTTGAACTCAAGATCATCTTGTCTCAGCCTCCAGAATACTGTGCTTTTAGGGGTGTACCTGGTGCAGGCATTAGATGTTGCTGTAACAAATGTGCACAAACTTAGTGGCTTATACAGCATAAATTTATTAAAGTTCTATAGACCAAAAATATAAGAAGAATCAATAAAGTAGTGCTGTTCGGCATGCCCCCCTCCCCTTTGGGCTTATAGAGACCTGTTACATTCCTTGTTTTGTGGCCTATTCCTCAACTTCAATGCCTTTGTCTCTGTCTCCATTTCTTTCCTTTTTCTTTAATTGGTTTTTCAAGGTAGGGTCTTGCTCTAGCCCAGGCTGACCTGGAATTCCCTCTGTAGTATCAGGTTGGCCTTGAACTCACCATGATCCTCCTACCTCTGCCTTCCAAGTGCTGGGATTAAAGGTGTGTGCTACCATGCCTGGCTTTCTGTCTCCATTTCTGTTACAAATCACTATTTCTCTGACTGTTTTTTTTTTTTTTTTTTGTTCTCTTTCTTTTAAGTAATCTTGTTATTACACTGGGCCCATCTAGTGGCTCTATCTCAAACTCCTTAATTTAGTTAGTCACATCTATAAAGTCCACTTCACCATGAAATGCGACATAGTCACAGGTTCAAGGGGTTGGAACATGGTGAAGGGAACATCTTAATTTAACCTTGCATACATAGGTAGTGAGAATTTAGGATGTCACCTTGTGCATCTGGCTTACGTGGATTCTGGGGAATCAAACGAAGGTCCTTTGGCTTTGTAGGCAAGTGCCTTAACCTCTAAGCAACCTCTACAGCCCTTTGCTTGTATTTTTATTCTTAATTATAATTTAAGCCAAAAAGTTTTAGGTGTTATTAATGATGAATGTACTCATTGGCCTTGTCTTCCATGTGAGTCATACTCAAATTTAATTTGAAATTGAAACGTTTATAAAGCACTGGCACATTTTTAAATATGTGGAGATGATGGTGTTTATTTTATTGATTTTTTTTTTTTTAATTGTTTTTGCTTTTTGAGGTACAGTCTCAGTATAGCCCAGGCTAACCTGGAATTCACTATGTAGTCTCAGGCTGGCCTCAAACTCACAGTGATCCTTTTTCTTCAGCCTCCCAAGTGTTGGAATTTAAGGCATGTGCCACCACACCTGGCCTATTGATTTTTTTTTTTTAAGTAATGAATAGTCACCTTCAGAAAGGAAATTGAGCTCTGTTCATGAGTCATATGCATAGGTAGAAATCAAACTACTATTCAGATTTTTTTTTCTTTAGTAAAATATTATTTACCACTATAGTAGACTTAAAACACATCCACCATGGCTTGGGGAATTTTTCTGAAGAGGAGACTGAAAGATTGTTTTTGTTTTTGTATGGTAGTGACTCTCTCTAGTCCAGGCTGACCTGGAATTGGTCTCAGGGTGGTCTTGAGCTCATGGCAATCCTCCTACCTCTGCCTCCCAAGTTCTGGGATTAAAGGTGTATGCCACCATGCCAGGCTTTTTTTTTTTTTTTTTGAGGTAGGGTCTCACTCTAGCTCAAGCTGACCTGGATTTACTGAATAATCTCAGGGTGGCCTCAAACTCACGGTTATCCTCCATCCTCAGCTTCCTGAGTGCTGGGATTAAAGGTGTGCACTACCACACCCAGTTAGGGGGGTGCTGAAAAATTGTAAGAGCCACAGGGTAGGAGGGAATATCCAGAGGCATTGTCTCCTGCACCAATGACTAGCTCTCTCTCACAATTTGTAACCTACAACCCCATGGTGAATACAAGCAATCCCACTGAGGGGAGCACTCAGTGGAATGGGGGCAGGGAGGAGGGAAGTAATGGTGACTACACATGATGTGTCCATGCAGTTTCTTCTTAGTTAAAAAAATATATATTTTGTACTTAATACTCACAGGCCAGGGCATATTAATTTGTTAATTATGGGGTATGTCCTGTGAGATAAGAGTAAGGGAGGAGAGGCTCAGAATAAACAGGCCTGCTCTCATATGCTTATAAGCATTGCCTCTAGGATTTTTACCTTATTCTGTTTAACTTGGGGCTCATGTCCAGCCTTACCTACATGTCATTACACTTTGTACAGAGGGTTGTGAATTTTTCCCCAATATCCCATCAAAGAGCAAGCACAGGGCTGGAGAGATGGCTTAGTGGTCAAGGCACTTGCCTGCAAAGCCTAAGAATTTATGTTTAAGTCTCCAGATCCCATGTAAGCCAGACACACAAAGGCGAGGCAAGCACAAGGTTGAACATGCTCACTAGGTGACATGAGCATCTGGAGTTCGATTGCAGTGGTTAAGGCCCTGGCATGACAATTTTCTCTCCCTGTCACTCTCAAAGAAAAGATAGAATATTCTTTTTTTTTTTAATACTTTTTTTTTTAAATTTGAGTGTGAGAGAGAGACAGACAAGAGAGTGAAACCCTACCTTGGGTTGGGGGGGAAGTAGGGGCTAGAGAAATGTCATAGTGGTTAAGGTGCTTGCTTGTAAAGCCAAAAGACACAGGTTCAATTCCCCAGGACCCATGTAAGATAGAATATCCTTTATAAAAACTGCAAGCACAGTGGGGATGCATAGAATAGTTTGTGCATCTGAAATTGCTAGTAAATGTGAGGGCAGACAGAGTTTCTAAATAGATGCTCCAAAACAAGAAGGGGTAGTTTTGAGCAGGATCATAAAGAAGGGAAAAGACTTGACATAGTGGAGAAGATTCTGAAAACAAAGAGGTTGCCAATGTAAGTCAGACTATGCTGATTGACCAGGAAAATATCTGGGGTGTAACTTATAGAACACAGCCTGACAGGAGGCAAGTGTGAATAGGTTTCTGGAATTTACTGAGGTGGTTCCTCTATTCCAAATACCATAACTTCTGATTATATATGAAACTCTCTGTGCATGCCTATGTGTATAAAATATAACATATACATATTTTTAAATATTTCCATCCAAAAATGGTTAATAATTGCTTTGGGTGAAGATACATAAGCTAAGTGTCTAGACAGTAAAATGACAGGTACAAATTATTTACAAATAAAATGACAGGTTTCATATTTACAAATAAAAATAGTTACATGGCCAAGGCCTTTTCAGAATGTACAAACATGTACTGTACTATTCAGCTTCATGTTGTAATAATGATAATATAATGTAAAAATGAGACATTTATAAAGAGAAAACATGCATTTTTGCTTGTGGTTCTGGAATTTCTAGTCCCAGATTGGGTGACTCTACTACTCTGGGTCTCTGATCAGATGAACACATCATGATAGGAATGTATAATGGTGCTGTGTGTTTACAGAGTTCCACTTTTCTGCTCAGAGACATTTCCATGATGGATGAAGGAACTCCTGCTAGGCCCTACTTTCACAGAACCTCCTCATATGTTCCTGGAACTCAGCCTTTGAACCTATGCCTTTGAGTGGCATTTAACATCCATCCTATAGCAGAATGCATTGGTGGTTAGGCCCTAGCTCTATTTTATGAGCACACTGTGGGTGACTAAATTAGTCTCCTCACTCAGGTCTCACCTAAAAACTCTGCCCTCTGTCTAAGAATTAGTTGCTTCCCAGCAAATGTAAGCTGGATGTGCTGAGAATACAGTTAGTCCAGCTACTATGAGCGCTTGTCTAGGGAGGCATTATTTAAGCTTCTCAGTGTCCTCACTCCTTGTCAAACCCCAGACTCTGTTCCACCCACTGTACTTAAACACCCATTCTTGATTCCTTTTACCACAGTGGGAGCCACATAGAGGTTCCTGCTGAACTCTTTGATTCAGTGTATCATTCTGCCAAGGATATAGTCATATGCAGTTTTCATTCATAGTTGAAACACAGTAGAAGAAAATGGCCCAGTGGTTCCTGATTGTGGTCCAAGAATCCCTGTCAGCACCAACCCCCCCCCCCCCGCACCATCATAAAGCTAAGCTCTTTAACAGGACTGTTTCCCTCATGTATGTGTCACCAGGGGTGGAAATAGCAAGTCACAGTAACATAAGCTATAGGCTCTATTTTGATTTGGCAGTTTGGTTTTGGCTGTGGAATAAGGGCTTCTCCCTCACCAGAAATGCCCCAGCATCACATGTGGTATCCCAGGTTTACTGGTACACTACCAAGAACAGCATTGAATTTTCCAATTTTCCAGTTTGAAGTAGTTTCCAGGAATAGGTGTAAAATGAGTAAGTAGTATTTTTTTGTGTGTGTGGTTGGTGTCATGGACATAGACAGTGCATTGGTAAAGAACTTTCTCTTCTTGTTTCTTGCAGGTTTGTTCTTGATTGTTCGATGTTATATGTCAGGCCTCCCCAGGGGCAAAACTGTTAACTTATGGATTCACTAAGTCCGATTCTTCAAAACTTAGAGAAAGGCATGTCCTGCCTTTCTCTCCCATCTGAGAGATAACAGTTTCTGTATTTGTCTCATTTTCTTGCTTGGGACCTAACATTTACTTGGCTTTGGGAAAAGAATATCCAGCCTTGTCATGAGTCTTCATGTGACACAGTTGGTGGGCATATCTTAAGTCAACTGGAGATGTGCTTGGTCTTGGTAAACATTAGAACTGCAGGGAAGCTTTGGAGAGATGGTTCAGTGGTTAAAGTGCTTGCTTGCAAAGTCTGATGGCCTGGGTTCGATTTCCCAGTAGCCATATAATGCCAGATGCATAGTCTAGAGTTTGTTTGTAGTGGCAGGAGGCCCTGGCATGCCCATACTTATTTATTGTCTCTTTCTTTCTCTTTCCTTGCTCCTGAATAAGTCAATCTGCAGGGAAGAATTTTTCTTAACCACGTAAAGTGGAGGGAAACCCAGGCAGTCTCAGCGGATGTGGCTTCATGTTCATGGGGAGATGACAGACTCCGTCCTTGACATGCTATCATTGCTTCCCACCTTTGCAAGAATTTTTATTAGATATCTACATAGTTGCTTCTTCAGGTTTTGAATTTTAAGAATTCATATTTTGTGATGAGATGGGGAAAGGACAAAAGGAAGTGTGGCATGAAAGCAGACAGGAGGAATAGAGAAAAGGCAAGGAGAAAGAGGAAGAGAAACAAAAGCAGTTTGTATGAAAATAAACCTAATTATTTGTAAGCTCAGAAAAAAATTAAGTATGCCATATTAAAAAAAAAAAAAAAAAGAATTCCTATATTGGGCTGGGCATGTGAGCCAGCCGGGAGTGCTTGCCCGGCACGCACAAAGCCATAGATTCAGTCCCTAGCACTGTGGCAATCACGCGCAGTAGTGCATGACTGCAGTCCCAGGACGTGGATGGTGGAGGCGGAGGATCAGTTCAAGGATCTGCTTCGGCTGTATACGTCAAGGCCAGCCTGTGCTACTCAACTCCTAGTCTTAACAAAACAAATTGTTAATTGTGAAAAGCCTGCTTATCATGGCACATACCTGTAAGTCCAGCAGTTGAGGTTAAAGCAGGAGAATCGCGGATTTGTTATCAACCTGGACTATATAAGGAGACCTTTTGCAAAAGGAACCCAAGGATCTCAACAAACTTTTGGCTATATAGGTCACATATAGCATTTACTATATCATAACATCCATCCTATAGCAGAATGCATTGGTGGTTAGGCCCTAGCTCTATTTTATGAGCACACTGTGGGTGACTAAATTAGTCTCCTCACTCAGGTCTCACCTAAAAACTCTGCCCTCTGTCTAAGAATTAGTTGCTTCCCAGCAAATGTAAGCTGGATGTGCTGAGAATACAGTTAGTCCAGCTACTATGAGCGCTTGTCTAATTATTTGTAAGCTATTATTTGTGATACATTCATCCCATGGAAATTAACATGATAAATCCATTATAACTTACAACTTTTTAGAATCAATTGCATTTGTCTTGTTTTAATCTGTAACAATAGCTATTTCAGTTATTTCAGGCTCTTTGATAGCCTGGGTGGCTTAAACAACAACAAAAAATACATATATTCTTACAGTTCTGTAGGCTAACACCCTCAAGAGCAGGATACCAGCAAAGTTGAATTTTGTGAGTTTCTTGCTTTCTGGCTTCAGAGGGCTACCTCCCCCACTGTGTCCTCATGTCACCTTTCCATGGCATGCGTGTGCCATGAAAGAGAGGTCCTGTTCTTACAACGCCATGGTGTGATTAGTGCCTAACCCCCTTATGACCTCATTTTACTTTAGGTACTCTTAAAATTTTTGTCACTAAACATAGTCACATTGAGCCTCAGAGATTTACTGTATAAATTTTGTGGGGAAACAATTCAGTGCATAACACTGGCGTTGTTTGCTATGGCTATACACCTTTTCAACTGTAGCTCAGTAAAAGCTGTAACTCATATCCACTTTTGCACACAGGCACTTGTGTTGTTTTTATTGAACTAGATAAAGAAAACCCAGCTCTACACAAACTTATAGATGGAAAATGAGGTAATGACAATATTTTGTAGTAACAGTACATGTTATTCTTTGATACTTTACTAACATAAGTCCATCCTGTAAGGACTTTTAAAGACTAGTTGCTGTAATTCCAACACTCCAAAGGTGAGGGCTGGGAGGACCACAATTTCAAGATCTTCCTTGGATGCATAGTGATCTCTAGGCCACTCTCAAAACACAAGATCTTGTCTCAAAGAGAAGTCTAGTTGCAGATAGAACCTAAAACTCTGTTAATGAATTTATACTCTGCATTTGAGTCCATGTACCTATATTGCAACTTTATTTGTAACTTTTCAAACAGTATTCAGTGATCATTTGAAAATTATTGGTACGTTGAATTATCCAGATCTTCTAAATATTGACACATTTCATAATGTAACATTTTTAAAAATCAAAATTGTTGTAGTTAGCTTTGTGCTGCTGGGACAAACCACCTCATCAAAGCAGCTGAGGGGAGGAAAGGGCTTATTTTGGCTTACAGTGTCAGGAAGCTTTTGGCATGGCTGGATGGCATGGTAGAGCAGAGGCTGGGCATCATTTCTTGCCTTAGCAGCTAGAAGAAAGCAGCAGGAGAGGGAACCAAGCTGAGCTGAGCTGAGCCCTGGTAAGGAGGAGCTGGAGTATAACACTTCAAAGTCTGCCCCTAGTAGCACATCTTCTCCCGCAAGACTCCATCTCCTAAGTAGCCACCAGCTGAGGACCACGTAGTCAAAACACATGAGTCTCTAAGGACATCTGATTCAAATTACCACATAACTTTTCATTATCATAAGAATATTTAGAAGTCTTTATGTATTAAACTGTTAATTCTGGGTGATGAATAAATGCTTTCCTAAGTTCTCATTTTTAAAAAAAATTTAATTTATTTATTTGAGAAAGAGAAAAAGGTAGATAGAATGGGTATGCCAGGGCCTCTAGCCACTGCAAACAAATTCCAAATTTATGTGCCATCTTCTGCTTCTGGCTTACATGGGTTGTGGGGAACTAAACCTGGGTCCTTAGGATTTGCAGGTAAGTGCCTCAACTGGTGAGCCATCTCTCCAGCCCTTTTGTTTGTTTATTTCAAGGCAGAGTCTTACTCTAGCCCAGGCTGACCTGTAACTCACTCTAGTCCCAAGCGGGCCTCGGACTCATGGCAGTTCTCCTACCTCTGCCTCCCAAGTGCTGGAATTAAACGCATGCACCACCACACCTAGTTCTCATTTTTCATTAAGAACTCAATTTTTAATATTTATTTATTTTTATTTATTTAAGATAGAGGGCATGCCAGGGCCTTTAGCCACTGCAAATGAACTTCAGAGACATGTGCCCCCTTGTGCATCTGGCTTATGTTGGTACTGGGGAATCAAACCTGGGTCCTTTGGCTTTTCAGGTGAGTACCTTAACCACTAAGCCATCTCTCCAGCCCCAAAACTCAGTTTTTACCAATGGCAACAAATATTGTCAATTGTTTTTTCATTTTTATTTATTTGCGTGTGTGTGTGTTTGTCTATGTGCACCAGGGTTTCTTTCCATTGCACGTAAGTGCCCATCTGGTTTCATGTGAGTGACTGGGGAATGGAACTCAGCCTGGATGTCTTTGCAAGCAAGCACCTTTAACTACTGAGATATGGCCCCAATCCTTCTTGGAACCACTGCCAAAGTGTCATGGCATAATATCAGAGGATATTAATCTGAGAGCATGAATGAATAAACAGAGAGGATCATATTTGGGCTCCTTCTACTTTTGAGGGGTCTACCGGCCTGTTGTCTTATACAGCTGTTTAAATATTGGTTCCTCTTGAGGAACCATAGGATCTTTTGACCTTCTTGGAAGAATGGAAGAGTGTTAGAGTTCTCCAGAGAGACAGAACTTCTAGAATATCTATTGATACCAAAGTAAATGTAGAAAGAGATATTAATGGAAGTTGGCTCACTTGATTATGGAGACTGAAAAGCCTTACCATATGCAGTCTTCAGCCTGGAGGTGTAGCCCGGCCCTGGGTGCAGTTCAGCCTGGGAATCAGAATGTGTAGGACTGAGAGCTCCCACCTTCCTCCAAAGCCTCCTTATTGTTCTTTGGCTCTCACTGAACTGAAGGTGCCTACTCACAATGGTGAGCTTGACTTTGTTCACTCATTCTAAGGGTTCAGTGTAAAAAGTTCCCCTGGAAACCTTTCCTAGATGCACCCAGAATTAGTGTTTTGCCAATTGTCTGGACGTGCTTAGCCCAGTAAAGTGGATGCATAAAATGAGCACCACAGAAAGCCTTGGAAAAGTGTGTACCTGGCATTCCCAGTGACCAAGAGATTGAGTATCAGAGAGTCATAAATTGGCCATTAAGAATATTTCTAAAGTAAATCATTTATGCAATGTAGGGGACCCTCTCACTTTAGAATGGATGAAGGCATTCTAGAGTGGTAAAAATGAAAATGCATTTCCCATTCAAGTTCTCATTAAGTTGTGATTTAAGTTAATGAGTGGTGTTTTGGGGATTTTACTAGCCTTTCTTTTCTACATGAAAATTCTTTATTCAGCATAGCAACTGAGATGCGTGGAAAGTAATTTAATCATCTGGATGCTTTTGGTGCCTGCCACTGAACATCTGGATATTTGGAAACATTTGGAACATGACTAGGTTTTTTTTTTAAAGTGACTAAGATTTCACAGGGGTGTTTAGAGTTATGTAGCTGAAACCTCACATTCATGACCCGATATCTCTCAAGCCAAGATGGCTCTAAACATTTTATTAAAGGAAAGAGTACTGACTACATTACAGATTACATTCAAGTGCTTAACTTTTATTAATTTCTGTTTCACTGGAGTGAAAGCTATTTAGTTTTTATGCATTTCAGTTAGATTGATGTTTCTTTCTTTAAATTCCAAGGGAACTTAAGAGCCAGCAACAGGCCCAAGGAGGGGTCTGCTTCTGCCATGGCAGTCATTTGATGTCTGCATGATTGAAAATACTGGCAACTATAAAACACTCTAGAAAAGTGGTTTCATTGAGCCAGGATGGCGTCAGGAACTATCAAGCTAGTAGTGTTTGCAAGAGAAGGTAAAAGATGCTTTTCACCTAGGACTAACGATAAAATAATTGTTTGCTATATGAGGTTCTGAAACAAGAATGGAACTTTTGTTCTCAGGCAGGCCCTGAGAGGGAGGCTCCTCTGTCATAACAGAGCATGCCTCTAAATGGTGCCTTCCTGCAGGGAGCCCCGCAGATCACAGGGGCTTATTGTGAGGAGAGAAAAAGAAAGCATTGAGGCAGGCACCAGGCACTAGGGCAAGAAGGAAACACTTGAGCAAGGGGCCTTTAATTTTTATATATCTAACCCAGAAACATGTATGGCAGCCTTAGAAGAGTCAGGCTCAGTCTGGCTAGAGTCATGAGGTGCCCTGAAAGCTATTGCTGGGAAGCCAGAGATAGTCAGTGACCTTGAAGGGGGGACAGAGGGGTGACTGATGGCTGGAGTCTCTTCATTTCAACATCTGGCCGGCAAGATAATACTCTTTATTACAAAGCTTTCACAGAACATCTTCTCTTCACTATGGGCCTGTGGGGGATCATTGCTGACCTCCGTCCACCCTTGAGGCGCTTTAAATCACAGCCTTCTTTGCATCCAAGCTCTGGATTTACCTGAATGGTTGGGGATGCTTTCTGAAATGCCTTTCACAGATGTTGGGGAACAGTTGTTTTGTGGATTTGGCAGGACTTACTTGTCCTTTTGCTCCAATTCTCATCAAAGTGAAAATGTATTTTACTTGTCATGGGAGTGGCCATGTTATTTGGGCTGGGCAGGACTTATCTACTTCCTAGAAGGAGCAACTCAGCCAAGTGAGATAGTAGTTTGGCCCTTGTGTCTGTTTTTTGGGCCCTGCATGGCCACATGCATCTGTAAACTTGTGAAACATGGACTTCCCACAGGGTCAGCATGGGGGTATTGTTATATTGTCATGCTAGATCAGAATTTTAGAGTTTGTAGATGCTCAGTGAGAAGATGTTTTTCAGACTTCTAAGAGAAAGGAAACTTTCCTCCCTCATGTCAAGAAATTTCTATGTGGCCCCCAACACCTCAGCACTGAAGCAGACCAAAAATGAACCCAACATGGCTCAGGGAAATCTTGCGGAAGAGGGGCCGGAAAGAATGTCAGAGTCACATGTTGGGTCATGATTTGCAGAGACATTTAGCATACCAATAACTGGGGGCTAACTCCACAATGCACGACCCATTTTCATTAACAAGGAGGGTCTAATGGGAGGGGGTAGATCACAGATGAGCCTAAATAATGGTACCAAACTGCCTGTATTTACTGAAAAGAAAACTAATAAATTAAATTAAAAAAAAAAAAAGAAATTTCCATGTGACACCACAGATCTGGGTGATGGGAAGACCAAAGAGCCTTAGGGGTCCTTTCCTTTTCCTTTCTTAGCTCCTGCTCCTACAGCTCTGCAGCCCTTAAGACTTCTTCACCACTAGTTGCTGTGTAATCCTTAGGCTCCTTAAAGCATGGCTTCAAAGCCAGCCTTATAATCTAAGGCTCTCAAGATTATGTGAGAATAAAGTCCAGGGATATTCAGGGAGTTGCCCAAGCTACAACAAGGTTTTAGGAGAGCTATGACTTACCATTTAGGATTAATGATCCCACTTAGTATTCTATAGTCCCATTTCTGTGCTCATAGGCTCTCATTCCTACCACTATCAGAGCTCACATATACTAAGAGGGACAAGTGTAGGAGGCAGGACACCACAGGGATGGGGAGGCCAGTGGATGCATTGACAGATTTAAGTCTGTGGTCTAGGGTTGGAGGCTGAGCGTGCTCACTTCAGAGTGATAATCCGGGGTTATAAGTGATTTGTACTGAAGGCGCCTCTTAGTGTACACTACAGTACCTGCATTTCCAGTGCATGACTTGTCTGTTTAGTTACTTAATTCCTGGCAGCCTCACTCTGAGTAGAGGGGTCTAATTCTTGACAGAGCAGCACAGTGCACGAAAGCTCTCCTTTCCCATGTGCTCTGCTGGGTGCTTCAGAAGCTCCTAACCTGCTACCTGCCCACCTGCTCTGTGGCTACATGCTGTGGACTTAGGGGATTGATGTCAAAGCTGTGGGTAAGGGGGAAATGCTGCTGAATTTGAAAGTCAAGGAAGACAAATTTCAGTTGCAGTAGTGGAACATTTTATTTATTCATGTGTTTGTCTGGCTTTTGTTGGCCGATGTGAATTATAGGCAGCAATATATAACATGCAAACATATATGTATATATGCAAATATGCTCCTGGTTTGTCCATACATTTTGTTTTTAGTTTTTTTTTCTTTTTTTATTTTTCAAGGTAGGGTCTAACTCTAGTCCAGCCTGCCCTGGGATTCACTATATAGTCTCCAGCTGACCTTGAACTCACAGTAATCCTCCTACCTCAGCCTCCCCAGTGCTGGGATTAAAGGCATGTGCCACCATGCCTGGCTAGCCATATGCTTTGATGACACCCTTAAGAGCATGCTCACGAAGGCTAGTAAGTGGATTCTGAAAAGAGCTGCAGATCAGAGTCTTGGTCTTTCATCCTCGCAAGTTCAAAATCGAGAAGAAGCATGTTCATTCAACCATGTTGGTCTTCTTTTCACCGAGTAAGTAGGGTGGTCCAGATGGGAGCAAATGGAGCAGAGTCGTACAGCTTTCCTTTGATGTGGGCCGTAACTTCTACTAAACTTCCCCCACATATCTTCCCATTTCCTGTGGGATTGGAATCTGCACTTGTTTACTGGTCACTAAAACCACATAGAAACAAATGTGGGTCTGATTTGTATGATTTTTCTCCCCCAGCAGAAATGAAGGGAGCTCTGGAGCCCCTGTTGTTCTTTTGGGACCCATGGCAGAGAAAACCACCCCAAATTCATGAGCGAAGAGTGGCCTTGGTCAGCTTCACTGTGTAGAAAAGCCTGGGGAGGTTGATTGTGGGGCCCATCATATATCTGACTGGGCATGCAGAAAGCAGTCAGGTTCTTGTGGTTTCCCAGACCCAAAACATGTCATGCCTGTATTTGATTTCTTCTCATCGAGTTTATAGCAGCTTTAGTAAACAGGAAGGTATTTAAGTACAGTACCTTTGAACATTTAAGTTGTTTCTCTGTTCCATGACACACCTTCTCAGCATGGATTTGTGTGTGTTGACAGATGAGTAGTTTTACAGAAAGACACATATATTTTCTAAATGCCTATTGCAGGCCCATACCAGGGCACCAAAGTGTTTTTGTGATCTTGAACCACCATGAAATTGATTATTGTTCCTTGTAAGTATGCTGTTATATCTTTGTATTTACTGGTTGGATGTAATTTGTCTTGCTGCTGTCTAAATAGGTTTTCCCCAGCCATATAAAATCACTTTCTCTAACATATTACCCTAGATGTGCAGTCCATTGTTACTTGGGACTTGTCACAATAAAACATTACCTGGTCATTCAAGGTGCCTGTGTGGGAGCAGTAGGCTAATTTCTTCTCTCTCCTGATGTTACCCAGTCTAGTAACGTCCTTCTCTGTGTGGCTCAGATGGAAGCTGAATGAATTGGCGAGCCAAGGATCTAGCTACCCAGTTTATAGCTGGTTGTCAAAAAAGCTGAGGGGTTCATTGTTAATTTGGGAGCTACTGGTTCCCAAATACTAGTCCAAATACCATGAGTCTTTTGCAGAAGCATAGATTCTTAGTCCTGTTTTTGGAGATTTTCATCCATTTTATCTCAGTCTACTTCCCAAGAATGTGCTGTGTTTGAAGAAGGACTATGGGAGATCGTGCTACTGCAGGATGCAGAATGTAACGATTCTGATTTGTTTTGTTTTTCCATGTAGGGTCTCCCTTAAGCTCAGGCTGACCTCAGGGTGGCCTCGAACTCACAGTGATCCTCTTACCTCTGCCTCCTGAGTGCTGAGATTAAAGGTGTGCACCACCACACCTGGCCTTTTTTTTTTTTTTCCTTTTCATAATTATGTTTTAATCTATGCAATGTCATGATTCTGGTGTGGTTAAAATATTGATCCAAGTTTTTATCTCTGGGCTGTGTGGGAGTGAGATTGTCAGGCCATTGGGGACCTAGTTCTGGACTTGGTTCTTACACTCTGACTTTTCCTCAACTTAGGACAATTTAATCTTAGACTCTGAATGATAGCATCAGGTCACCTAAGCTTCTTTAATTAGAAAGGCTTTACCCTCAGAAATCGTGTATGTTCTTGCTGTGATGAGCACATTGGTGGTCATTGCCTCTTCTAAGTTAGTGACGGGTTATGCACTGAGCACCACCTTAATCGCTGTTTGCTTCTTGGAAGAGCAAGGAGCTGTTGACAAATTTAAGGTGTCTTTTCTTCCTGCCATTTCTCACCTCCACACTCTTGAGAGTCAGGTCCTTATTCTTAGGGGTCCCCTAGTAAAGTTCAGGTTGTAATTCTGACCCTTTCTATGGCAAGACTTGACCATTTTCACCAGCTGAGCCCAGGTGAAGGCTGCTTGTCCCTCTGGGCACAGACATAGCTGATGCCATAATCCAAGGAGCAGCACCTGTGTAGCAGACAGATTCAGGTTCGCTGAGATAAACTTCCAGATCAGGCACAATTATGGAGGAAGGGATATTTGTTGAAGCTTACAGATCCAGGGGAAGTTCCATAATGGCAGAAGAAGCTGGCCTGCCTGCACAGGCCCAAGCAGAGAGAGAGAAGCCCAAGCTAAAAGGTCAAAAGCCACAGCACACTTCAGGAACTCCAGCTAGGCACATTTTGCATATCTTTAGACTGAAATTAGAAACCCATCACCACAATTTAAGATCACCCAGTGACACTACCTCCAGCCAGGTAGCCAGCAGATGCAAACTACAAACAATAAAGAACTGAATATATTGGGAGCCATCTATTCTATTCAAACCACCACAACCTATATAGCTTCTCTTAGAAACTTCTGTTCTTGGTACTTACTATGCGCTAGAGTGGCTGGCTGGGCACAGAGGCAGAACATGCTGTCTCCTAGATCTTTGGTCCTCAGCCTTTATGGAGATCAAAAGGAACCCTAGTGCTACTCAAAATATGGAACCAGACCCTCTAAGGTGGAATTGAACCAGAGTGTTTTTTCAAAAGTATAATTGACTTTAGATTGTCCCTACTTAGGGCCTCCTCCCTTTCCACCAAATGGGGCTATGCTCTATGCCTCTACTTTCTGAAACTAATTTTTAGGCAGGTGTAAATAAATGAAGAGTAGTCACCAGAATCCTGCAAACTGTGTTCTGAGATTGTTGGAAACATGAGTCACTTTGAGACTCAATGGCCCTCACAGGTTGAAGGCTGTTTTAGTAGCATCATGCCCTGTGCCTCACTAAAGATCTGCCTCTGACTCCTCTCTTTAGTGCTTGGATGGTTCCTCTTTCACTGCAAAACATGATGGTGAGCAGAAAGAAACCACTCACTCTTTTGTGAAATGTATGTTATAAAACCGCTTCATCTTCTATTCAGTACAGTTCAATAAATGAATGTGCTATGCATTGCTTCAGATGATGACTATGTAGCAGTTTAGGAGATAAGAGTGTCCCTGCCTTTGTGAGACTTTTTTTTCTGGTTATATGTGTTTGTATTAGTTACCTTCTCATTGCTGGGACAAAATCCCTAATAAAATTCAGTTTAAGGGAGGAAGGGTTTATTCCAGTTTATAGTTCCAGGTCTCAGCCCATCATGGAGGATTGAAGACAGGAACCCGAGGCCACTGGTCATAGTTAACCCTCAGTGAAGCAGAGAATGATGAATACTGCATATTTAGTCAGCCATATCATTTTAATTCAGTCCTTTGACCCCAAACCCATGGACTGACACCCTCCACCGTTTAGCAGGGAATGTCACCCTCTATAGTTTAGCAGGGTCTCCCTACCTTCACCCAATAGTCCCCACTGAGCATAGAGGCTAGTTTAATCTACATAATCTCTTACTGGTCATTCTAGGTCCTATCAAATTGACAATCAGAACATTCCATCACATTGTGTATATGGACTTTAACATGACTGAATTAAATGTCTATCAGTTGAGGAGAATTCTTGAGGATTGGCCCGAGTCCCCCTAAGCTCACAAGTGGGATCAGGAAATGTAGGGTTTGGCAGGTGAAACCTGTCCTAACTTTGCAAAGTGTTCTCCCAGGGACTGTGCTTTAATTTAGCATGCTGGTGGTTCAGGTAATGCTGACGGATGGCAGAAATAATAGACAAATGATGTAGTATTTGCTTCTCCATCCCTCTCCCCAACCAAAAAAAAAACCAATAAAACAAACCAAGGACAATGACAGAATCAAGTTCATCTTTTGGTTTTTGTGAATAACTTTCAAGAAGTATTATTTGTTCTAAATCTCTTTTTACCTGATATTTTTAATTCCATTTATATGAAAACCTCTTGGGGACCTATGGTTCCCAGTATTTTATCTATTAAATTTGCACATTTGATGAAAGCCTTAATTTGAGCTGAATGCATATTCAGGCCTTTGGGGTTTACTTCACAAATGCTTGCAAACTTCTGTACTTCAGTGGGCCAGTGTAATTCCCAAAGCATCTATTTTTGGTGGTAATATTACTAAAATTACTTGATTCAAACAGACATATCAACATGACAAATCTCTGTCTTTCAAGGTACTTGAGTACTAAATTATTTAAATCTTCAGTATCTCTCTGAAAAGCACTTTGTTAAAAAGGAAAGCTGTAGTCAGTTAAAAAAATTTTTTTTTAATTAGTTTTGTACTTAGTGAATACAGTCAAGTTGGTGCCATTGTTTGCCTCCTACTTGTCCTCTCCTCTCCCCCTGGCCCCTCCTTGTTGGGGTACCTAGGTCATGCATTGTGGAGTTAGCCCTCAGTTATGGGTAGGAGGAAGTGTCTCTGCGTGTCATGACCCAACGTGTGGCTCTGACTTTCTTTCCGTCCCCTCTTCCGCAAATTTCCCTGAGCCATGTTGGGTTCATTTTAGATCTGCTTCAGTGATGAGGTGTTGGGGGCCTCTGTGTCTCTGGATATCTAAGTTGGTAGGAGTTGATTGTTCTCTGTGTCCATCTCCTTCACCCTTGTGCTGGTACCAGGTTCACCAAGAAAACAGCACCCATGCTTGTTTCGCCAATTATTCTTAGTTTCAGCTGGGGCCCTTTTGAGGTATGATGGAGCGGTTCTCTCTTTAGGATCTGAGTCTATCTGAAAAAGAGAAGCAGATTCTCCAATGGAGAGTAAAGTTAGCACCAGATAAATGGGATAAACCTTATTTTAATAGAGAGAATTTAATAGGTGTAGGCCCTCTTGTAGCCCACGATTGGTGGTAGCTTGATAATGGAGAGCAGGCTCATTTTTGGATCTGGTTCTGACTTGTTTCCCAGCTCCAGGTTTTTAACTGGGAACTATATTCTTTGATTTTGAATGCATATTAAAAACTGGCAGAAATGCAAAGACATCCAAAGAAAAAACAACACATTTGATAATGGGAAAAAGTAACCAAGGATCAGGTTTGGTTCTTGTTGCTGTTTGAGCTCACTAGCTTTGGAGAGAATAGTGTATGAGAGAGAAAGAAAAAAAAAATTCCCTGGAAATTATTAATGTTAAAATACCTGCAGCTAATGTTGGAATGCTTATGTTTGGAATGTCTTGTACACACAAAACAATGTATGTTTCAGGTTTGCGGAGAAAAACAGCGCTTTGAGAAGTTGATGGAGCACTTCAGAAATGAAGACAATAACATAGACTTTATGGTGAGTTATAACTGTTCCTACAGTCAATAAAGTAGACTCAACTTCAGTGCTTTTCCCTTAATTCACATCTCCTACAAAGGATGGGAAACTAAGTTTAATAAGCTGTAGATACATTCTAGAATATCCCTCTTCATCGGTATTTCCCCTTTGTAGCATAATTTACAGTTTTATTCATTTCCTACATGCTTCATCAAAGGACAAAAGTACTGATAATTTATAGCAAATAGAGGGAAAGGAATGTAATTGAGAAAAAGTTGAGACCTGGTACAATGCCCCCAGTTGCCTGTTGTGGTTCCTAAGGATTCTTAGGATCTGTGGAACTGGATCTTTTTGACTCACGAGGCTCTAACCAGTGTTCTTCTCCAGACGTGCTCAAAGACTGAAGTGTTTTGCTTGGGAGGATAGACAGTGTGTGTCCTCCACTTGACTTTCTGCTTTGTCATTCTGTGGCCACAGCCACCGTCAGATGGTTGGAGCACTGGAACTCTAGGTGCATAGCCACCTTGCCGTTCTCAGGAAAGTGCAGCACCACGCGTCTCAGCATTCATGAGTTCTGATTCCTAAATCTCCATCCTGTCCTGAAGACACTTCCTCACGCAGAACTTCCCCAGACATGCTACTTTCACTACATTCATATCTGCCAGCTTTGATTTAATTCAGTTGCCTTAGGAAACTTCTGGACTCTGGAGATCTTTCCCTTAGTTTTATCTCGCAGAATCCCTGAGCCTAGGGCAAGCACCCCAAACGGGTCTTACATTGCAAAGCCTGGGCTTAGGATGCCACATAATATTTTTGTTTGAATTGTTTCAGTGACTATAAGACATGAAACAGCTTTGAAGATCTTTTTTTGTGTGTGTGAAAAGTTTCTCCCCCTCCCCTGGGACCTCCTGTGCATCCTTGCCTTCAGCCCCTCCCAGAATCAGAAAGATGAGATCCTTTATGGGAAAGCTTTTCTGTTCCATAAAATACGCTATTTGCTTTTGTAAAGAAAAAAGATAAATGTGAAACAACGGTTACTTTTACAATGACTAATTAGTTCTTGTTATTTAGGGGTTTTTGGAGAAGTTTCATCTGATTCTGGCAGTGTTGATAAATATGTCGAGAGCCACGTGTTGGCTTTTCTTCTTGGGTTCTTTGCTGGGTCTTGTCAGGAGGAATTTATTCTAGTGGAGCTTAGGTTGGAAACCAGAGCCCCACTTCCACCCCAGGCCTCAGGCTGAAGCCAGCCTGCAAGAGGCTTATGAGTTTGTTTGGACAGTGATATCTTAGATGAAAATGTTGGGATATGGTACATAAAAATAGATGTCTGAATTTTTGGAAAATTGAAAGTACCTAATTATATTTCAGCCATGTTGCTATTGGATTATTAGCTCTAGAGCCCAGTGACCCGTGTCCTTACCCTGTGAAAACGTTCTCTGCAGCCTCTCATTATCCACACCCTTCCCAATTGGCTTGCGCATTACCTTCGTCACTCACTTACGGTCCCTGCTAGAGTCTAGTGAGTCCGTTAAACACGTGTGTCTGCTTCCCACTTACTCATTTGTACAGGTACTGAGGTGCCTTATCTAGAGGCCACTTTGCACAGGACTTTGCTGCACTAATGCATCAACTGCATGCACATGTCTCTTAGGCATATCATAAAACTATCATTTAGGCCTGTTTTCACAAGAGTAATGAAAATGTGCCCCAATTTCTAATTATATTTTGCCTCCAGAAAATGAGGCTTTTGATGAAGGCTGTGGGAATGTAATTGGGCTTCCCAAACTCCAAACCAACATATTCCTGTGTTCTTATTTATTTATTATTATATTATTTTTTATTTTTGTTTTTTTGAGGTAGGATCTCACTGTAGCTCAGGCTTGCCCTGGAATTCACTATGTAGTCTCAGGGTGACCTTGAACTCATGGCGAGCTGCCTACCTCTGCCTCCCAAGTGCTGGAATTAAAGGTATAAGCCACCATGCCCGGCTTTCCTATATTGAGAAAAAAACAAAAACCATCAAGATTATTTTTAAAGCTCATTCAACTATAGAACCTGAAGTACTGTTTTTTTGTTGTTGTTGTTTTGTTTTTAGTGAATTCAAGAATCCTCCGTGTCATTGAGTTTACACATCTTCTAAAGATGTCTACTGTATAACACGTGTTCAAAGAACAATTACTTTAGTAAAATCATGTTTTTTCTTTTTTTGGTTCTTTGAGGTGGGGTCTCACTCTAGCCCAGGCTGACCTGGAATTCACTACGGAGTCTTAGGGTGGCCTTGAACTCACAGTGATCCTCCTACCTCTGCCTCCCCAGTGCTGGGATTAAAGACATGTGCTACCATGCCTGGCAAAATCTTTTTTTTTTAAAGAAGATTACTCAGTGGTTAAAAGTATTTGCTTGTAAGCCTGCTCACCTGATTTAGCACCCATGTAAATTCAGATACCAACTGCCATACAAGCTTGTGATCCCAGCATTGGAGGCCGAGCCAGAGAATCCCCAAACTCATATGCAGCCGCAAACCAAGAGAGATCCTGTCTCCAATGAAGGTGAAAGGAGAGGAGAAAACACCCTGAGGTCATCCTGTGACCTCTGCTGCGTGCCATGTCAGGCATGTGGCCATATTCACATGTACCACACACCTCCACACACACATATACATAAGCACACCAACAAATAATAGTAATAAAAATTTAAAAAGTTAAAAGGAGTTGGGGGTCTGTGAATACAGCTCAGCAGCGGAGAAGTTGTGCATTGTACCTGAGGCTGTGAATTTGCTCCTTGGTCCTGGGGGGGAAGGGGGAAGAAATTGAGTGAGTAGGGTTGTTCGTCCAATACATGTGAACCTTGGTCTTTTAATCTTTTTCCTTTCCCCCTAGAGCCTCTGCTGGGCCATAGCTGGGGAGGGACAATAGGCATCAGACACTGTCTTCATAGGTAGACAGCTTGTCCCTGTTGAAATAAGTATCTGTTGACTTCTGTTAGTTATTGAACTGGGGACTGATTTTCTCTGGGACATGTCTCAGGGCCAGTCTTGAGGACAAAGCATGAAATACAAGGTATAAATGGACTAAAATTTGGAAGATGAATTACTGTTACGTTGGTAGGATAGTGCTCACAGTGAATATTTCGAAGGGATTACCTTGTGAGGTCCTAGATGATTTCCCTGTTTTTTGTATTTTCATATTCTGTATGACACATATCTTCAGTAACTAAAGTTTGCTGTATATACAGAGATTGGATTTTCAGAACAGTTTAACTGAATTGCAGTTAATGGTTCACTCACTTCCACTGAAGATATAAGATTCAATATGAACTTAGTATATTCTTAGGGTTGTGCAATCATCACCACAATATAATTCGTTCCCTGCCATACCCCCCAAAATCCCTGTGCCATTATCAGTCATTCTCCATGTATGCCATGCCCAGCCTTAGGCAATTACTCATCTCTTAGTCTTGATATCTAAACCTATTCAATATGCATAAGTAGAATCATAAAATATGTGGTCTTTTTGATTGGCTTTTTCACTTTCTATGAAGTTTTCAAGTTCATCCACGCTGTAGCATATAGCAGTATTTGATTCTATTTTATCACAATATTTTCTATTGTATGACAAAAACATATTTTGTTTATTCCTCAGTGGATGGATATTGGAGTTTTTCTGCTTTTGATTGGTATGAATGCTATTGTGAACAATTTGTGTATAATTTTTTTGTGTGGACATGTATCAATATTTCTCTTAGCTGTATATTTAGTCATATGCTTAGTCACACAATGTCATACAAAAACTCTGTGTTTAACATTTGAGTAACTCACACTTTTCATAGTGGTTGTATTATTATTCTACATTCTCACCAGTAGTGGCTGAGGATTCCATTATCTCTATATCCTTATCAACATTTATTATAAAGTATGAAGTAATATCTTATTTTGCAACCTTTATAAATTTTTTTAAATTTAAAAACTATAAAATGCATTTGGGTGTGGTGGCTCAAGCCTGTAATCTCAATAGTAGGGAAGCTGAGGCAGGTCGATACTCTTGAGTTTAAGGCGAGTCTGAATTACAGATTGAGATCAAGACAGCCAGGACTCCAGAGTGAGACTCTGTCTCAAAAAACAAAAAACAAAAACAAAACAAAACAAAATTTAGGGATTCATTGAAATCAAAGAAAATGAAATTGGTAAGTGAAGCAAGATTTGTGAAATTAAGAACATGTACCTGCAATTAAACTCAGGGGGAAAAAAAACTTTGGAGCTCATTTAACCCCTTCCTTTTTACCCTTTCATTTCAGGTGGCCTCTATGCAGTTTATTAATATTGTAGTCCATTCAGTAGAAGACATGAACTTTAGAGTTCATCTTCAATATGAATTTACCAAATTAGGCCTGGATGAATACCTGGACGTGAGTATAGCCAGCCCTTTGGTGTCAATGTAAGAATTGATTTATTTGGGCTGGAGAAATGGATCAACAGTTAAGAGCACTTCCTTTGTAAGCATGAGGGCTTGAGGGGTCCTGAGACCATTTAATTTCAATTCCCTAGCACTTGTGTGACAAGTTGGGTGTGGCCACGTGTACCTGTAACCCTAGTCCTGTGGGGAGCACAGACCAGAGAATTTCTGGGACTTAGGGAATAAGCAGAAAGTTCCTGAATCAGGGAGAGAGAAAGCATGGGCATGAGCAATGCAGGAGGGATGCAGTGTTCTATTGTGGCCTCTACATTTGTACATCTGCACACATATTCCACAAAGTACAGTGATGCACATGCAAAAACCTGACTTATTGCCATTCTCAAAGGTACACTTTTGTAGTTAATGAAGAATGCTCCAGGGCTAGGGAGATGGCTCCATGCCAGCCCAGTTTTAATTTCCCAGTACTCGTATAACTAAGATGCAGAAAGTGACACACACATCTGGAGTTTGTTTGCACTGACAAGAGGCTGTTGCATGTCCATATTCTCTCACTCACTATTGCTTTCACTCTGTTTACAAATAAATAATTTGTTTTTTAAAAAAGAAACTCTGGCTGGGAAGATGGTCAATGGTTAAAGGTGTGTGCTTGCAAAGTCTGCTGGCCCAAGTTCAGTTCCCAAGTACCAAGGTAAAACCAGATATACAAAATTGTATTTGCATTTGGAGTTGGCTTGCAGCAGCCAGATGTTCTGACATGCCATAAACTCTGTCTCTGTCTGTCTCACTGTAGTTTTTTTTTTTTTTTTTTTTTTTGAAAGGACCAAAAGTTTTATAGTCAACAATTGTCATGCTTTTTAAAGGGAGCCCATCTGGGCTGGAGAAATGGCTTAGCAGTTAAGCGCTTGCCTGTGAAGCCTAAGGACCCCAGTTCGAGGCTCAATTCCCCAGGACCCATGTTAGCCAGATGCACAAGGGGGTGCACGCGTCTGGAGTTCATTTGCAGTGGCTGGAAGCCCTGGCTCGCCCTTCTCTCTCTCTCCCCCTCTTTCTCTGTTTGTCGCTCTCAAATAAATAAACAAAAAAATTAAAAAAAATAAAGGGAACCCATCTGAGTGATGTTATCTGCCAATGAAGCTGGACTCTTGCAGAAAGAATTTCTGGGAGCACTGTGGGTCTATTGTCTGTAGCCTTTTAGGAGTAGAGTCAGATAACCTTGTGCAGCCTTCCTGCAACTTTCTTTTGCTTTTGGGATTGCTCTGTGTCAAGTCCCATTGCATCTAGGCTGCTGCATAATTTGTATGCTTGGGTACTCTAGGGACCTAATCTGGTCAGGGAGTGTCAAAACAAGACTGCTGTAGAATGATGAGTAAATGCTTAGATCATAAAAAAGTAATGAGGAAGCAGACACTAGAGACTTCCTCCTGGAGCTGTTCAATTCTGCTTAAATTGTTTGTGGCTTTAGAAGTTGCACTTTCAATTCTGGGGAGAAGGAGGGTTAGTTTCTTCTGTGTGCTGCCTTGCAAAACTATTCAGCCAGTTCCCCAAGGCTCTTCAATAAAGAAACAGAAAGTTGATATGTCATCCTTAAATACACTCAAGTAGCCTGTGTCCACTAGATTGTCCTGTCCTTTGCTCATCAGGTAGTTTCTGCTGTACTTTTCATGTGGGCAGGGGCTAGGTAAATTTGGAAGACCACTAGTGGTAGGGTGTAATTGCTGGCTATAATTCCTACGCTGTTTCTAGCTATGAAAATGATAAAAGCATTTCCCTTGGACACGCCCAGAGTTTAGCTGTTCATTTTTATTAGGAATAACCAGGGGATTGCACACATGGAACCCTCAATTTCATGGGAGACCAAATTATAGGATTGGTTATCTGACAGCTTTGCTGACCAGACCCTTCGGGTTACCAGCAAGTAGACTGGCATGATGTCTAAAGAGTCTACCATAGGGAGTCAAAAATAGGTTCATGTGAGAGTTCTCTGAATCATTTGCCATTTGCCCTTTATGTAAAGATCCACTGATACCATTTTGAGAATATTTTATTGAAAAACATTTTGTGTGTGTGTTTTGCTTTTGAGGTTTATCTGTCTTCTTTCCTCATATTCTCTATTAACAGCAGGATTTGAATGAAATTAGGGTATGCCATTTCCTAGAGATGTCAATGCTTCAGTTTTGTGATGTTTTCCTTTGGGCTCCAGGTTATAACAGCAGGAAATGGGCAGCATCACTTACTGTGAATCTTGGGAAACAGCTCATGAAGCTGCTTCTCTATTTCCTTTTCTAGACCTTATCTATATTTAGAATTTTTTTTTCAGTTATTGACTCCTGTTTAAAAAATGTATTTTGACGACGTCCTACATGCATATATCTTGATCATTATTTATTGTGCTCTGACTCTTAAATGAAGATGAAACAAACTGTCTTCATTACAAGTTGAAAGGTGGGATTTCAGGTTAGAACTTATACATGTAAGGTATTAAAAAAAAAAAATCTCTGCATGTCTTTAACTGTGATATCAGGCTCTGGACCCTGATGTATATAATCAAGGTGTTTCAAGGAGTATTATCACAAGTTTATAATATATAAATACTCTCAGTTCACAAAGAAGTCTTGCAAGTCATTGATTCATTTCATTAAATTTTTTTGACATCATCCATGTGCCAGATATTACTCTGGACATTTATCAATCTCTAGGGAATGTCATAATGTATGTTATGGAGATTTGGCCTCTAATGTCACCCTAAGGCTAGCTGAATTGCTTCAGTCTCAATAATCTGGTATGCAGTGAACTAGGGTTCACTTTCTGACCTGTTTTGGTGAGCTTTAAGCTGTTTGTGTAAGGAACTGCCTTACAGAAGGAATCTTAGAGGGCTAGCTCTAGAAATTTATATTTGTTTTTAAAAATATTTTATTTATTTATTTGAAGGGCAAACAGACAAGACAGAATGGGCATGCCAGGGCCTCTAGCCACTGCAAACAAACTCCAGACATATGCAAAATGTGCTTCTGTGGCTTATGTGGGTACTGGGGAATCAGACCTGGGTCATCATCTAAGCTGTCTCTCTAGCCCGCATTTTGTATTTATCTAAACCCAGGGTCAACTATAAATGTGTACAATGTCTGTCCCAACTAACACCCCTGTCCCCCAGCCAGCATCACTACCCAGGTCAGATCTTCCCATTGCAATCTCTTCAGCTACACAGGAACCCTCAGGTTGCATGCCATGTGGCTCTTCCTTTTCAGAGCTGTTTTCACTGTTTTGGTGGTCTTGAAACATCAAAATGTTTTAGGTTGGACTAGGAATGACACATACACAATACATACATATTTGGGAGAGGCACACCAGGAAGTAACCTGGTCCTACCCTCTTAGGTTGTCAGTCCATAATTCTCTTCAGAAGGGTGATGTGTTAAGCCTTCGTGGGGAAGGATGGACTGTTGGATCACTATGTCCTATATCTGCAGATGCACTAACACCGTCTTCTCTGGAACTTCTGGTTTCTAGAAACTGAAACATACTGAGAGTGACAAGCTGCAAGTACAGATTCAGGCTTACCTGGACAACGTGTTTGACGTGGGAGCTTTGCTCGAAGATGCCGAAACCAAGAATGCAGCCTTGGAGAGGGTGGAAGAACTGGAAGAGAACATCTCTCATGTAACTACATCTCAGCGGGTTGCAAAGCAGAATCAATGTTAGCTTTTGTGGTAGTAATTTAAAAGATTTGTAGTCTAGGAATGGGCAGAAGCCTGGAATAAAAGGCCTCTCAGAAGTTCTTGTAGGTTCAAGAAGTCAAGCTCATCACTTAAAGTAGCAGCCATTGCTTTGCCCCTTCTCCATTTCTGTGGAGTTGCATACCCTGGCACTCTTAGTTGCTGGTGTGAAAGAGGTGGATGCTTGGTGTTACTGATAGGTTTGAGATGAAGAAGTACTTTCCAAAGATAAACCACCTTCTCAAAGTGCAGTAAAGCCTTATGGCCAGGGCTAGCCAGTGTCTCTGACTTGAAGCTGAATGGTTCTGTCTGAGCATTTGTTCAAATTCTAAACAGGTTGATCTCAATTGCAGAGCTTTCCCAACTGTCCTCTTCTTTGAAGAAGCGTCCTCTAAGTATAATGTCACCCGACAACAAGAATAGGGGCTTGAATTTCTAAGGATATTTATTGCCACAAAACAAGTTAACTATGAGTTTAAGAGCGTTCAGAGATTCACACTTCTCATATTGTAAGAACAAATAGAAAATGGCATTTCTCAAAAGCCCAAGCATTATGAGGACCAAATTCTTCTCCTTTCCCCCCCCCAGCCCAACCATGTTGAAATTAAATTAATAGCCTGGAAATTATAAGCAAGTGCTCAATCACTGAACTACATTCCCAGCCTGTGAGGACCAAATACTTATCATGGGTTGATTGGCATTTCTGCTTTAAAAAAAATAATTATTTAGCTAGGTGTGGTGGCATATGCCTTTAATCCTAGCATTTGGGAGGCAGAGGTAGGAGGATTGCCAAGAGTTTGAAGCCACCCTAAGACTACATAGTGAATTTCAGGTCAGCCTGGGCCAGAATGACATCCTACCTTGAAAAAGAAAAAAAGAAAAAAAAAATATATATATACACATACATACATACACACACACACACACACACACATACATTTATTTATTTGAGTTTTAGAGAGAGAGAAAATGCATCCCCTCCCCACTCCCAGGCCTCTTGCAACTGCAAACAAACTTTGGACACATACAGCACTTTGTGTATCTGGCTTTATGTGGGTTCTGGGGACTTGAACCCAGGCCAGCAGATTTTGCAAGCAAAGTCTTTTACCACTGGGCCATCTCTCCAGCCTTGCATTCTATACTGCATAGTCAATTGATTGTATTTGAAAGAATATTATATTTCTGTTGGAAGTATCCACTTATTACTCCACATATTCTTATACTTCATGTGCTTAATTATCTTTTGTTCATTATAGGCAAGTCAGTGAACCAAAATGCCTCCCTTTTTTTTTTTTTTTTTTTATTTGAGAGCGACAGACATAGAGAGAAAGACAGATAGAGGGGGAGAGAGAGAATGGGCGCACCAGGGCTTCCAGCACTGCAAACGAACTCCAGACGCGTGTGCCCCCTTGTGCATCTGGCTAACGTGGGACCTGGGGAACCGAGCCTCGAACCGGGGTCCTTAGGCTTTACAGGCAAGCGCTTAACCGCTAAGCCATCTCTCCAGCCCATGCCTCCCTTTTTTAAAGCACTACACTGACCTGCATCAGGCGAGGATCTATAGATCCACTTGTTCTTCCTTTAAAAGACTGTATTGTTCTTAACCTCAAAGTTCCCACCCTACTCCCATGCCCCTCTGCATGCTGTTACCTGTGCTCATGTTCAGCGAGATGTAAGAAACCGGAAGTTGGGGCTGTGGAGATGGCTCAGGACCTGGGTTTGGATCTCCAACCCCATGTAAGATGCCAGGCATGGTAGCACTCACCGGTGATCCCAGTGCTGTGAAGGCAGAGATGGGAGAATCACTGGGGCTGGCTAGCTTGGCCTCCACACGCACCTGCACATTCATGCCCCTCCTCCCACCCACACGGCACACACGCCGCACATACAAATCAACCAGAAGTTGCTTAGTTTTAGAAATTTAGATGAAAAATGACATTTCTTTTTGAGGCAAGCCCAATAGACTGGCTTTTTTTTTTTTTTTTTTTTAAATATGAGAGAGAGAGGGAATTGGCATGCCAGGGCCTACAGGTACTGTAATCAAATGCCAGACATGTGTGCGACCTTGCGTGTGTGTGTGACCTTGTGCATGCATCACCAAGTGTGTCTGGCTTATGTGGGACCTGGGGAGTTAAACATAGATCCTTAGGTTCTGCAGGCAAGAGCCTTAACCACTAAGCCATCTCTCCAGCATGAAAAACAACATCTTAATGCCTGGCTCCCTCTTTCTCTCCCAGCAACACATGACCATAGTACATCCACTTTTGTAGAACTAGCCTTTTATTCTTAAAGTAGTGTGGGCAGAAGCCTGCAGTAGTGCTTTGTTTTAGCTGTCTGCCCAGAATGACAGGACTGTGTTTTCTGGATCAGCAATTTCTAGAAGCTTTTGCCTAGTCATCCACTGTTGGGGTTGCGGGGGTAGGTATTCCTTCCCTTCTCATCTTTCTGTTTTATACCTTTGCTAGCCCCAAAAGCATGTATGTGTATGATCAAACATTAAGGAGCTAACATATGGGTTTTATTAAGGCCACATATAAATTATTAATTCCCGGTAGAAACAAATATCTATCCCAGACCATATTATAAATATTAACATTTCCAGAAAACAACTTGTGGAACACATGCAAGACTCTGACTGGTCCCTGGCAGGATGGGAGCTTTGCTTTCTAAAGACCTGCTGATCCTGTGTTGTGACACAGCTTCCTTTTTAAAACCTTTACAGCTATCTGAAAAGCTGCAGGATACGGAGAATGAAGCCATGTCCAAGATTGTGGAACTGGAAAAGCAGCTCATGCAGAGGAACAAGGAACTGGATGTTGTGCGTGTAAGTATGTTGATGACAGCCACCCAGACGGTACAGCAAGCACTGTGCTCCAGCTCTGGGCCACTCAGATGTGGAATCTGCTCATGTCAGAGGAATGTGTTGATGCAGCATATTTCTTGGAACCATTTAAGAGGTGATACCCAAATGAAAAGTATACAGACTATGTACACATGTGCATGAAATCAGACATTGGAGATTCGGTCTTTCCTTATCACAGATTTAAGAGCAACCATGTTTTCCCATCTGGAGGAGGCTGAGCTGATTCTGTGGATCTTACCCATTTTGTTGGAAATGAAACAGCATGGACTTTATTCATACTACATATTTATTTTTGTTAGGAGTTGGGCTTCATTGTAGTTCTTTGCTTCTATTCAAAACCAGATTTGGTAGTTGCTGTGGAAACAGTGACATCACAGTACAGGTTAGATCTAATGGCATGAGCCAACAAACACACACACACACAAAAAGATGATTTATTATCAGATAACCCCAGCTGTCATTCAGCCTCACTTTTGTTTTTCCTTTCTTGTCAAGTATTTATGGAGTGCCCTCCGAGTGCTTGGAATTGTGCAGAACGTAAACCCACTATAGCATGCCTGGAGGGCTGTCAGACACATGGCTTGCCTTCACACCAATGCTAATGCCATGGCACATTTTATATGATGGTTATCATGTCTCTGTGTGTTGCTTGATATTCTGACATGTCCTACAGTTAAGTCTAGGAAATCTATTTTCTGGCACGCCATCAATACCAAGTTGTAGCATATGGACTCCATTCCAGTTCAGACACTTAGATTATAAATGATAGACGGTGCGAAGAACGTTTCCCTGCATGCTGGAGGTTTGTGGTGAGAGATCACATGTGCAATGCCCAGCATGTAGCCTCAGTTACACAGAACTCCTTTGCTCATGGAGCCCCAATGAAAGGATTAGGACAGCCCTTGAATTGAGAATTTTGACCTCTTTGTTTTTTGCTAAGAACTCAGAAATAAGTAATACATTAGTGGAGGGAAGCTTTGGTCTGTCTGTTTTGCTAACTGCATTACCAAAGGAAAAATGTCATAGCAATTGCTGTCTTGAGCAGGGTCAAAGAGATATAGTGATGACCTGAGAAATCCAGTCACACAGTCCACTTCTGGTCACTCCATGCTTTGGAGATCTTTTATTCCTAACATGATTTCTATTTCAGTTTTATTTAGAACCCCTTTGTCTATTGTTAGCTGGTATGTGCATCTAGGAGTTAGTTACAAGTGTATTTTAAAGTAAGTGAAAGAAAAACATGCTGAGCCATCAAAACCCCCTCAAGCTATTTCAAAGCCAGCTTTTGGGAATAAAAGTCATCTCTACTCTGTTTCTTTGTGCCTGCAGGGACAATTTTGTCAGCTGCATTTATTGACTGGAAAGAACTTCATTACCAGTGATTGATAGAGTGCATTGTATGCACTATTAGCTCAGTTAATAATTACTGGGATTCTGTCATATTTGTTGGCTAAGTTCCACAAATTTTCCTCTTACTCCTATTAGTTTACTCAAGTAAGCACAAGTCTTAATGTCACATGAAAACAAGCTTCTGACCATAAGTTGTTTTGTAGGAAATCTACAAAGATGCAAATACTCAAGTTCACACATTAAGAAAAATGGTCAAAGAAAAAGAGGAAGCCATTCGAAGACAGTCTACCCTGGAAAAAAAGATCCATGAGCTGGAGAAACAGGGGACCATTAAAATTCAGAAGAAGGGGGATGGGGACATCGCCATACTGCCAGTTGTGGCCTCTGGCACATTGGCTACTGGGTCTGAAGTAGTAGCGGGTAACTATGTGGGACCAGTTACAGGGGCTGCCGCCTCAGGACCCTTGCTCCCACCTCCCCCACCACTACCTCTGTCATCAGACACACCTGAAGCAGGTAAGAGGCCTTGGTGGGAGGTTAAGGAAGTGTTCACTTTGTTCTTTGCCTTGCTTTTCTTAATATATTCTTTTTCTTATTTTAAGGAGGATTATATCTTGAGATTAAGGCCATAAATTCTTGTCACTTGTTACAGTATTTTCTCCATTTGCCAATAAGGAAGTTTATGGCTGTTTTGTTTTTATACACTTTATGTGCACACAGCACTTTTGTAGGAAGGGTATCCATCTATTTTTAAAAATATGTACACTTTCATTTCTCTAGTGCAAAATGGACCGGACACTCCGTCTATGCCGCCGCCCCCACCCCCGCCCCCTCCCCCGCCCCCACCTCCACCCCCTCCGCCACCACCTCCTCTTCCTGGCCCTGCTGCTGAGACTGTGCCAGGTCCTCCTCTCCCACCACCCCCTCCTCCCTCTGCACCCCCGCTGCCTGGGACATCTTCACCCACAGTGGTTTTCAACTCAGGATTAGCAGGTGAGAATACAATATGAAAACTGAGGTACTTCTGTAAGAAACACTGATTTATGTCCCTGTAGAAAACTGACACTGCTCTCTCAAAGACTAAGTCTTTTTCAACAATACACATCTTCTCTTAGTATAGGGTATAGTGTATAGGATAGTATTCCTGCTGATGTCACTAGTGGAGAGAAAGTGTTCATCCATGGGTGCCATCATCCTCTGAGTAGTCTCTGCTGCACTCCCTCACAGTGGCTCCAACCTCTTACCTCCTCTCCCTGCCCTCCACTGGCTGGACCTGGTGAAGAGAAGAGAGCTTAGTTACCTTCTTAATGATAGCACATATCTTTAGGTTCATCAAGAATTTCCTGGGCATTTGTCATGGCCAATGCTCTGGAATAGGGTGATACTGTGTACATCTTTTAATAAAGGTATTTGAAATGTCATTTACAAAAAGGGGAAATGCCATTATGAGCAATTGCCTGTTACAGGCTTCCAGACATATCTTCTGAGCATCTATAAACATCAGAATTTACTAGAGGAGATTTAAGCTTGAAGGGGAAGTGCTGCCAACAGCAATATCTCCATGCTTTGAAAGTCTTCCAAATAAGTCATGCTGTCCCTATGGCTAACCAGGAGATGGAGTACACCTACCTCACCAGAAGTAAGAGACAAGGGGAGGGGGAGCAGGAGTGCTGCTCTAATGTCTTGAAATAAGTTGTTGGTTTTGACTCCTAGAATGAATTTTTACTCTCTCCTCTAACCCTGAGCCATCTCCCAACCATGGCGTGTTGCTGAGTGCTTGGTTGCTCTGAGGTTGCAATCCCTGTTACAATGGGTAACTGCTTCCTCACGCCCTGCAGGTTTTCCATGAACTTTCATTTACTGTGAGCTGCCATCCCAGAGCCTCTGCTTCCAAGGCTCCAGCGGTTCCCAAAGTCTAAATGACAGTGTGTTCCATGAAGATTTCCTTGTCTTTGTCCCGCCAAGGGCGCTGCCAGCAGCTCTACCAGACAACCATAGTGCTAGTCCTTCCCGGTGATTGCAATTTCCTGTAGCAGATTCACCCACCCCACACGCCTGTGCACAGTCACGTTCAGAGTATGTTAACAACTTATTTTTACCCTGTAAGGTCTACCCTGCTTACCATTCTTCTAGAACTTTCATTGTCTGTTCTGTCACCAGGCTATTTTCAGCGACCGAGTGTGGAACCCATCGTTGTCCTGTGAACCTGGGCCCCTGATTAGGCTTTCCTTGTAGCCCAAGGAGCATTTACTGTGAGATGTGACTGTGTGACCCCTTATCTAGAGCTACACTCTTTCTTCTTGGCAGAAGCTAGCATGAGTGGTTCAGCATCCGCTTCATTCACCTGAGCTCTGACATAGAACTCACGGCCACTGTGGCAGGGGAGAGAGCCAGAGGCTGAGACTGCAAATTTAAGGCTACCTTCTGAAGGGCTGTGCCTGAATGGTTTATTTCATTTTATTTTTCTGCCTTGGGCCTTTGCCACTGCTTAATTTTAAAAACCTGTTGGCTCTTTTGAGTGTCCCAAGTTTAAGGTGTCATGTGCTCAGTTGAGAACTAACTATTGCCTTCAGGGGTTCCCAGCTATAAGTTGTCTCCGTTGTTTCTTACACAATGTAAAGAACTGTAGGTGGCATTGAAGGAAGTGCCCTTTATCTTCTATAAGTGTCCTTGAGTACAAGGTATATCTTGTCTGAGGAGATGTATATGTCACCAGATTCTTCTAAATATTTGGTGGCTTGGGATCAAGCATTTTCTACATGGCTTTTAGTCTCTTTATCATTCATCTTTAATTTCACATTCAGTACCTTGTAAATGAAGTCAATTTTGTGAGATTTTTTTTTTTTTTTTCATTATGGTCAGTAATTCTCTGTCTCTGGAAATAAGAGGCCCAATAGAATCAAGATGTCCAGGTGTCTGGGCTGCAAAGATGGCTTAGTGGTTAAAGGTACTTGTTTGCAAAGCCTCATAGCCTGGGGTTCAGTTCCCCAGTACCCATGTAAAACCAGATGCACAAAGATGTCTAGGTAGAACCAAGAGACAGCTGATATACCCAAGGCATCTGAGAAACCAGAAACGTGGGTGTTTCTGAGCCTGTAGGTCCATAGTGACAATATATTTTATCCCTTAATGGGCAAAGAACCCATTGAGTATTCTTAATGGTCATCAGGAAGGGAGTGGGAACCAGGACAAGAGCCCATAGTTTATCTCTAGTTGAGAATTTTTTCTGCATTTTATAAAGAAAACATGAGTAACACGAAGTATGCATTTGAAGTATGAGCCATCCTCAGGTAGGATGGGACGATTTGGCTCCATTTCCTGAGATAGGTCTCCAACCTGTGAGTTTCGCTTTGCTTTGAGAAGATGTGCTTGGAGCCTCTTGGTGAACACTTGGATCTCACCTGATTATTTTTATTAAGAAGTTTTATAGACCATGGACTGGCTAACACAGTTCACTATGGCTGTTTGAGATCACTATCATGAAAAACTTTCTCCCTTTCTCTCATCTAGGAAGGGTTGCTTTTCTCTAACAAAGCACACCTTCAAGGCAGGCTGAAATGACTTGAAGTTTTGGCTCTGAGCTGCCTTGCAAAATGTGTCCAAGAAGCATGAAATTCTATGCTGAGTGCGTGAACTGCTAAACCACTTGACTCTAACCATATCTAAAAATTTTATTTTTATATTTCTCTGTTCTTTCTGCTTCCACAAAAGATGGGCCAATCAAGCTTTTCTGTAGGTTGCTCCTCACCAAGTGTGCTGAGTATTTGCCTTGTGTTTCATTGGTCACATTGTGCCTTGACATCTCTCCACTCCATCTTCCCCTTACCCATTGCATTTGACATTGTGTCTTCGGGGCCTCTGGGTATGGGAGGGGGCTGACTGTGACTTGAGGTCTGCCTGAAGATGAGATTTAGATGACCGTCCTGTAGGCAGCTTCTGGGTTCCTGCCCTCTGGGAAAAGGAAGGTTCTTTCATTTAATTTTCATACTGATACTGAGAACAGCATAGGCTTCAACTTTGAAAGGATTTAACTTTCTACTAAGGTAACAAGGAGGGAAAGAAAAGCTGCCAGGCACCCCTTTTTTGGGACTGTCCCACTGTCCAGGGCTCACCCATCCAGGGCCACTTTCTTATCTGGAGCCCTGCAGATGCAGTGCATGTTATGGTCATCCATAGCCTCCCCACCCTGATCTGGCCCCATCCCTGCCATTCCTGTGCCCTGGCCAGTAAGGAAAAATTGCCTCTCTCAGGTTGAAAAGAGCCCCTACCCATTCTCCTATGGCTGACGGGTCAATCAGAAGATAGTCTGTTCCTTTGTCCCACAGACAGCATTGGTAGTGTAGACAAAAACCAAGTGGTAGAGAAACCTGGGTCTATTGATAATGGACACGAGGGTGCTGCATTTGGTGGTAGGAAGGCCTGGTTTAGCAAAAAGCTGTGTCTTGGTATTGCTGCATGCTTCTGTGTGGATTTATCTGATGACATTCCCATGCTTTCTGTGGCCTTCGTAACGCTGGAGGAATGAGAGGCACCACTTGTTTCCCTTTTCCTTAAATACCCACTGAGGCAGGTAGCTGGCTTGGTCAAAGCTCAGGTGTAGGCTATTTTGTTTCATTATACCTGAAGTACTGCAGTTCTCCTTCCTTGCTTGCTGATACTAGCGAGTCATGTAGCTCACAAGTAGCTAGTAGGTCTCAGTGCAGCTTGATTTAGGGGTATGTATAGCTAAGTTGTTTGAGAAGGTTCATTATGATACATAAAAATTTAATGGTTTTCTTTTTTTTAATCCCATTTCCTCAGAATAAGATGCATTGTCGTTCCCCTCAGCCCATAAAATTTAAAACCCACCTTCTGTATTTCAGTAATTTTAACCACTTCACTGACTTGTCCTAGGTGCAAATATAACTGACTCCTGAGGAGAACTTTGCGTTTTCCAAAGGGGAGAAGGAACTGTGGCCATCCCTGAGGAGCAGTAGGATCTTAGGATTTGACTTCCACTTTGTCATCTTCACTTTTCTCTGTCTGAGGCCATTCGTGGCCACTAGTCTATTTGAAATAACTCTTGGCAGCCAGTGTAATCTCCTTCATCACAGTCACCCACAGGAATGCATCCTCCTGGCTGGAGACCAGCTTCCTTGATGTCACATTCCCAGCTGCTCAGGCAGTCACTGTCTGCAGCCTCTGATCATCCTTTAAGGATTGTTTGTAAACATGTGTTCTAGGAGTGAGAATTGAGCATGTTGAAATTGAATATTTTTTGCCCTCTGCCATCTAATAATACTTTCAGAATTGCCTAATACTCTAACTAGAAAGCAGTAATCTAGTGTCCTGAATAAAGCAAACCAAACTAAGCACCTGGCCCGCAGATAGCTCTTAGCACAGCTGTGCCAGCAAACCAAATGAAGACCTCTCATGACTCTGGCCAAGGCCAGATGTTTTCCATATTTAGAATCACTTGGGTGCCTCTTACCAGCCTTCCTCCAGCGTTAAAGTGTCACCTTCAAGGACTGTTGTATGATTAGTCCAGATGGCTTCAAGGTTGTGGACGGGCCTTAATTTCCTTCTCTTTGACATCTGTAGCTGTGAAAATTAAGAAGCCAATCAAGACGAAGTTCAGAATGCCAGTGTTTAACTGGGTGGCCCTGAAGCCAAATCAGATCAATGGCACCGTCTTCAATGAAATCGATGACGAGCGGATTCTGGAGGTACACTGTCCTTGGTTACAAACTAGGGGTTCATGCCATGCAGCAGAGCCAGATGGTGCTCTGTATACTTGTAAGTAGCATGGATGTTTCAAGAAGAACTAGATGTATACTATCAAAAAGTAAATTGGGGGACTGGGGAAATGGCTTAGTGGTTATGGGTTTGGCCTGTGAAGCTTAAGGACCTGGGTTCGATTTCCCAGGACCCACGTAAATCAGATGCACAAGGGGGTACGTGTGTCTGGAGAACATATGTACTAGCTAGAGGTCCTGGCATGCCCATTCTCTTTTTCTCTCTGTCTCCTTCTCTCTCATAAATAAATAAATAATTTTAAAGTAAAATTAAACAAGGTTTTATAAAGCAGTTCTATAGCTATGTTTAAATAGACAAATTAAAATGATATAGCTTTGAGTACCTTCAGCATGTGCCACAAAGTAGGTATCTGACACAGTTCAATCCTTTAATTTATAAGAACTTAAGCTTGACTTATATTGATTAATGGTTCAGTGATCATACTTACTACTTTATTTGATGAGTTCAGACTGTGGCAGCTGTCTACACAAGCTAATTATTGAATCATTGTGTTAAAAGTTATATTCTTAATAAACATAGGAAGAATATGGATCATTGGGTAAGAGCACTTGCTATGCAAGCATGAGGGCCTGAAAGGGCTTGATTTGTCCTGAGTTCAGTTCCTGTGTACCTACATAAATAGCTGGGCATGACCATGCATATCTGTAGCCCAGTCCTGCAGGAAGCAGAGACCAGAGCATCACTGAGGCTCACTGGGCAACCAGTCTGAGCAAAAATGGCAGCCTTGAGTTCAGTAAGAGACTCTTGTCTCAAGGAAACATGCAATAGAGGACACTTGGCAATCTCTTTTGGCCTGGACATCTATGTGCATACACACCTGCACACTCATGTGCATTTACTACACACCATACTACACACACACACATGCACACATGGAAACATAGAAAAAGCCATTTCCAGAAACAAGGACTCAATAGAAAACATAAGTCCTTTGTTTAAGCTATTGTATAAATAGTGATATCATGATAATTTAGTTTTTACGTATAATCCAATTTGCCAATGTTATCCTTCTTGATCCCTAGGACTTAAATGTGGATGAATTTGAGGAAATATTCAAGACAAAAGCCCAGGGTCCTGCCATTGATCTTTCTTCTAGCAAGCAGAAGATAACACAGAAGGGACCAAGCAAAGTGACGTTGCTCGAAGCAAACAGGGCCAAAAATCTTGCTATAACTTTAAGGAAAGCTGGAAAGACTGCTGATGAGATTTGTAAAGCAATTCATGTGTAAGTTCAAGGCATCTTGGAAAAGTTTAGAGTGAAAAGAAAAATAAGGAAGTTTGAATTAGCAGATGACAGAAATAGTGGGGCAAGTCTAAGTTCAAAGACGGAGTAATTCTTGATATGCCCACCAGCACTCCCTCCTGTTATGTTTGTAGCACTTCAGAGTTGAGTAAGACGTGAGCACTGAAGAGGTGGGCCAGAAGTTACCCAGGGATGTTTGCATTCATATGAGTAACTTGTCACTGGAGAAGGGTAACATCTGGATTGTGACATCATTTACTGTCTTGGTCTGCTCTTCTGTGTAGGCCTACAGCAGTGCGTACACAAAAGGAAAGTTGAGCTGAGTGCTGCACGGGTTACGAAAGGAGAAATGGCAGTTTTCTCTGGAGTATCCGGATCATGTCCAAATTTGTTGGATGTAAATTTGATGGCATTTGAGGAATGAGGTGGTCAGTGCCAAATGCAAACATGGTGCAGACGCAGACTTTGATGCACAGCAATAGTAATGCACACCCCCTGGCTCTCTGCTCTTTCAGGACATTTCAAATAGGTTCTTTCTTTCTTTTTTTTTTTTTTCACTTTAATTTCTGAACTGCATAAAAGATCATGTTTCTGTTTATTTTTCTATTAGAAGAATCTTTCCACTCTTTTTATGGCCATGTTGATGCTATTAATGATTTAGGAAGTAATTCTTAAGTTTCATTTTGAGGTCTGAGTCTTGCCAGGCTGAACAGAACTCATTCCTCGGTTCATGCTGTCCTTGAACTCAAGGACATCCTCCTACTTAATCCTTCTGAGTGCTGAGATTATAGGTGTGAGCCACTATATCAACTATAATTTAGAATTTTGTAAATGTTGACTAGAGACCCTTACCTTACACTAAGAGATGATTTGGTTGGATTTTCTATCTATAGCCAGGGTTATAATCTAACAGAATAGTGCCTCCTACAGTCTCTTCTGATTTTTGATATTGAAAACTGACATTTTAAAATCTTACATGCCTTGTTTGCCATGATAATTTTATGTGTAATTCTATTATTTTGCTTAATGATAGCTGTTGCAGTCAGGTTTGCATTGCTGGTAGAAATCACCCAACCAAGAGCAGCTTGTGGGGGACAAAAAGCTTTATTTTGGCTTACAGGCTCCAGAGGAAGTTCCACAATGGCAAAAAATGAGAGCATGAGCAGAGGGTGGACATCATCCCCTGGCTAACATAAGGTGGACAACAGCAACAGGAGAGTGTGCCAAACAGTAGCAAGGGGAAACTGGCTATAACACCCATAAGCCCGCCCCCAACAATACACTCCCTCTGGGAGGTGTTAATTCCCAAACCTCCATCAGCTGGGAACCTAGCATTCAGAACGCCTAAGTTTATGGGAGCCACGTGAATCAAACCACCACAATAGCTTTCTGGAGAAGAAAGTAGAGGTTATCACAAGTGCTTCATGTGTTGAATTGAGGAGGAAACAATATTCTCAAACAATTGTCTTAATTTAAATATTTTATGCATTTTATCAGATATTCTGTAATTATTTGTACGGTGGTGACCTCTTTGACTGGAGGACCTCACAGTGTCTCAAACCATGTCCTTGGACCACTTACCTGTCAGATGCACCAGCCTTCATTCATGAGGGACACTCTAAACTCAGAGAACTATATAAACTAAGGATCTTCTAGGTTTTCATGAGTTACCAACTAGGATACCTGATGTTGAGACAGGGCTAGCATCAGTGTGGGGCTTCATGGTAGAGCTGTTATCATCCGAGGCCTGATGACTTGATGATAGATGTGCTGGGTTGGATGGAGGGAGCGCTCCTCTAACGCTCTCCTGTCGGCACTGTCTTCAGGTTTGACTTGAAGACACTGCCTGTGGACTTTGTGGAATGTCTGATGCGGTTCTTGCCAACTGAGAATGAGGTGAAGGTGCTCCGGCTGTATGAGCGGGAGAGGAAGCCCTTGGAGAGCTTGTCAGATGAAGACCGCTTCATGATGCAGTTCAGTAAGATTGAGCGGCTCATGCAGAAGATGACCATCATGGCCTTCATCGGGAACTTCGCAGAAAGCATCCAGATGCTGACTCCTGTGAGTGAGACAGTCCCAGAGGGAAAGACCCACAGAGATAGAGTCAGCTGTTTAAATATTTCCCAGAGTTACACTGAATGTACTCTGGGCTGTAAAGTCTCCTAAGCTGAGATTATACATGTATGTTAGCTTTTATTTTCACATTGTTAATGCAGTCAGTTGAAAAATGGTGAATTCCATATTGCTAATCTCTAGAGATTAGAGAACGCTATTTTCTGTCTTTGTATATAGCCTGTGGATTTCAAATGACTTGTAGTATAAAACAAGGTAATCCATTTTCTAGTTGGCAAGAGTGGAAATGTGGCATTCATTTTTAGTAATAATCCCATATCTTTAGTGAACAGACTTAAAAGTTTTTAAAAAAGCATTAAATTCATCATAGGTTCCCCCCTCCCCCAAGGAAGTTTGTTATAGAAGACCGTAGTAATGTACAAAAAACTACTCAGGAAGCAGAGGTAGGAGGATAGCCATGAGTTCAAGGCCACCCTGAGAGTAGAGAGTGAAGTCCAGGTCAGCCTGGGCTAGAGCAAGACTCTATCTTGAAAAACCAACCAAACAAAAAAGCTAACTCTCTCTATTCACAGAGTTAATGTAGAAGAGACTTAGGAATGCATGTCGTCAACTTCAGTGCATGCCTCACTCTATTTCTAAATAAGATTTGTTAGTTACTGCTTATAGCATGTCTATTCAAAACATGTTCTGAGAACTTCTGGAAGGAGTTATATCCCTGCTCACTCCTCTTACATACTTGGACATTTCTACTGATTTACAAATAAAAATTGTACACGATTAGATGTGGTGGGCAGGGGAATGAATTCTTCCAGAAGAGGCTGATAATACCTAAGTCTAAATCTTACTGGTTTATAGATCAGCTACAGACAGATTTTGCTATAAACAAGTTCCTGTGTTACATCATATTACTGTGTGTTGTTTTGAGACTATGTTGTATGAGATGGTATAGTGACCTAAGACCTAGCCAGACTGAATTTGCTACATTTAAGAAAAGTAGAGCTGGGCGTGGTGACACACATCTTTAATTCCAGCACTGAGGAGGCAGAAGTGGAAAGATTCTCTTGAGTTTGAGGCCACACTGAGACTACATAGTGAATTCCAGGTCAGCCTGGAATAGAGCAAGGCCCTACCTGGTCAAACAAACAACAACAAAAAGAAAATGAGAATCTCATTACAACATCAAGGTCTAAATGCAGGCTTGCTTTCTACTTAGGTTTTAGCTTCCATTTGGCTTGCCATTTTTAACATGTCTCCCCCTTCTTTACTTTGATTGGAATCTAGCAACTGCATGCAATTATAGCAGCATCTGTCTCCATAAAGTCATCCCAAAAGCTCAAGAAAATTCTAGAGGTAAGTTAAGTTTTGCTGTTATATGTGCATGGGGAGCTGAGTAGTCAGCTGCCTTCCAGCACCTGGGAGGCTGTCTGAAGGGTTTCTTGTTTCTTTCTTCCTCTTTTAGATCATTTTAGCCCTTGGAAACTATATGAATAGCAGCAAGCGAGGAGCAGTTTATGGATTTAAACTTCAGAGTTTAGACCTGGTACGTGAAGTAAAAGCATGGGCTCTCTTGAAGGACAAGCAGCTGTGGAGGTTAAGTTGTGCCTTGGGGAGAAAGTGGGAGGTTTGGGTGAGGATTCTCTGAGTGAGAGTGTCAACTGATACAATATTTTTGAAATACCATTTGAAACAAAGGACCTAAATCTTTAGGAACATTTATACCCTTGCACTTGGTATTTTCATTTCTAGAATCTTTACTCAAGAGTCTGAATTATGCATACTGCATTTTATAATAATAATATCAAAGTCCCATATTGTGGGAAATGATTAAATTTACTAGAGTAAACTATGCTTCAACTGTTTAAATAATTGAGAAGAGTTTTCCACCAAATGGATAGCTTTGTGTTACAAAAGAGAGTGTAAATCATAAATATAGTTTCCCCAAAGTGCTGTCCTTTGCAAAGTCACCTGAATTATATGAACAATTATATGAATTATATGAGAGAAGTCTTCCATAGGCCTGGCCTAATGTAGCTTCCATGTAAGAAAGGGCAATGAGCTGAGTCCCGAGTCAAAGGAGATGATTTGATTTGAGTATCCAGTTAGTCATGGGCTACGTCCCCCACAAAGCCATGACTGGGTCCACAGTATTTGCCCCAGGACCCCCACAGATACCAAAATTTCCAGGTGCTCATGTTCCTTCTATAACATAGTATAATATTTTAGGTATAAGCTACACACATCCCCCTAGTTTTAATCATGTCAAGTTTATTTATAAGACCTAGTACAGTGTAATAATTTGCAAATTATTACATGTGCTGTTACACAGACTGTAGTGTGGAAGCCCTGACCACCCAGAGCTCCAGCACACATCTGATGTCCTCCTTTTACTTGTGTTCCATCCTTCATTTTAAAGAACACTAAAATGGAATCTTCTCACTTTTAAGCCAAGGGAATAGCAAATATGGGGACATAGTTAGGGTGAAGATACAAAGTATTCCTGGTTTAGTGTCCATCCGGGCATTGAGCATACACCCTGTCAGAAAGTCCTCAAGTCACTTAAGCATCAGTGGGCTAGTTCTCTGAAAAATATATTGAATCTTGAGACTCCTATGGGGGTAGGGTGGGAAGTCACCTGAGGAGCTCTCTCCCTTCATCATTGCTCTTGTACCTAACCCATGTCCCCTTTTGTTTTCAGCTCTTAGATACAAAGTCAACAGACCGAAAACAAACGTTATTACACTATATATCAAACGTTGTAAAAGAAAAATATCACCAAGTGTCTCTGTTTTATAATGAGCTTCATTATGTGGAAAAGGCTGCTGCAGGTACTTAATTTCAGATGTCAGTACTACCCTTAGATATTTCACACCTCAATTATGGGGAGCCATTTCCTGCCTAAACACTCTCAGAACCTATTTTGAAAGTCAGGATTAGTAACAGTGACATTCAGATGTGGAACAAATGTGATGATGCTACCTCCATCTCTAAAAGACGAGAATGTGGACATGAAGGCATGCCTGTCAGTGTTCTTTTGCAAAGGTCCATGTCTTTGAGATGTGTGGACCTTTCCTTTCCCATCAGTGTCTTTTTGTGCCCTTAATGTTGTATAATGTATGACACTGAGACTCTGAGTCTACACAACATAAGTTTAATTTGGTTTCATGCTATTCCCCTTACTCAAAATGTAACACATGTTAACATTTTGCTGTTGCCTCAACACTGCCTGTATTCCTTGGTTGCCACTTTGTATTAACACTTTCTCATTTAAATTACCAGTCACTCTGACATAATCTGGAATATACAATGATAGTAAATCCCATATTATAGGTGAAGAAATTATCATTTGTGGCGTATTGCTTGTTCAAGGTGATATGAATGGTGACCTTGGGAAAGTGACAGAAATAAGACTGGAACACAAGCATTCTTATGATTTGTATGTCATCTAATAATCCATGTCGTCTCATGAGGATATTAGGGTTAAAAAAGGAACATCATGCTAGTTTACCTTGGAGTTACAGCCATGATTTTCAACTTGTGTTCTTGAGCCACACCAGCTACTTTTTGTTTTATTTTGTTTTTGTTTTTTTGAGGTAGGGTCTCACTCTAGCTCAGGCTGACCTGGAATTCACTATGTAGTCTTAGGGTAGCCTCGAACTCATGGTGATCCTCCTAACTCTGCCTCCCGAGTGCTGGGATTAAAGGCGTGCACCACGCCTGGCTCCAGCTACTCTTTATTATAAACTATCATTAGAGTCCTTGCTGAGTCTCTTAGGGCAAGGCTAATCATGACTTCCCTAGCCAGGCAAAATGGCTGCTCTGCATTCTTACTGAAGAGCACTCTGTATTTCAGTCCCATAGAAGATGCATCAAATTTTATTATAACAATATATATGCAAGCTATATAATTTGTAAGAGTATAGTCAGCTTTTAGTTCCATAATTCACCCAGGCCCTAGCAAACTGGATGACAAGACTAAATGAACAAGGCAGGAAGTGATACACCATTGCTAGGTGGGTGCTGTGAAGCTCTGGGGAGACTGGGAGTCAGGCGGAAATGGTCAGAACAGGCTGGAATGTGCCCTTGGTGGGCACAGGCTCCCTTGGGCAATTAGTGGAGTTTCCATTCTGGTGGAATGGTCCTCCTTTGCCTAAATTAATGTCTGTGCGTATCACAGCTCTGGTTAAGAAGACTAGATAGCAGATTTTTACCCCACTAACTAGTAACATGTTTTGTTTAGTATAGAAAGTGTCGTTTGGAAAAAGAAAATCAGTGGGGAAAATGCAGAGTCTGAGGTGCTGAGTGGCTGAAGTGCAGCCCACATGTACCACACCCCAGCAGACATTTCTCAGCACCTTCTCTCTGCTTGGCACCGTCGGGAGAGTTGGTACCGGGGAATTGTTGTATAATTCATCCATGCACAGAAGTCAGTCAGATGGGACCAACTTCCATAGGAAAGTGACTCAGGCTTCAGGAATGAGTGAGTGAGTGAGTGTGTGTGTGTGTGTGTGTGTGTGTGCACGCACGCATGTGCGTGCTCTGGGTGGTAGCCTGACTGTAAGTTTCTCCTGTGAAGCAAGGCAGAGTTGTGTAACAGAAAGAAGCTGTCCAAGGTTGCCTTGGATCATAATGGTCACTGTCACTGAAGTTCCACAGAGAATGTGCTGCCCCTGGCTGGAGAGTTATGGGAATGCAAAAGAATAAAAATCCTAAAGGATTAAAAACAACAACAACAAAAAAAAACCTAATACTGTCTGAACCTATAGCCAACAAGTAGGCTGTTTCCTGGGAGAAAAAATGGAATAGTTGTGTCCATGACAGTAAATGGAGTATAGGATTGAATGAACTGCTTCTCTGCCCTATGTGACTCAGGGCAGGCCACAAAACTTCTTTATGTGCTTTTTCTCATTGGCAAAGTGGGCTGATGGAGCAACAGAATCAGTGCCTATAGCAATGCTCGTGTCCACTGAGTTTTTTGTATTAAAGGCTGTCTGTGACAAAAGGCAGGGGCAAGTTCTAAGGGCTCTGAGTAAGCCCTAGAAAGAGCTGAGAACTTGGCTTAGCAGCCACATTCTCTGTGGGCTTGACTCTTTGGTGTGCTGCTTTCTCTCTGTCAGTCTCCCTTGAGAATGTTCTTCTGGATGTCAAGGAGCTGCAGAGGGGCATGGACTTGACCAAGAGGGAGTACACCATGCATGACCACAACACGCTGCTGAAGGAGTTCATCTTCCACAATGAGGGCAAGCTGAAAAAGCTGCAGGATGATGCCAAGATTGCCCAGGTAGTCCACCAGAGTGTATCCCCTAGGGCTCCGGGTGGCACAATCCCTGGGATAAGGCTGTAAGGCCCCATTTCTGTGTCCATGGGGTAGATTCCTTATGTAGCTAATGATTATTCCAGCAATAGCTTCCATTATTATCCTTAAAAGTGCCTTTTCTCTGTCTCTCTTTCTGTACAGACCCTTTCTACTCCTTTCCCTCCTTTCTTACACTGTTCAGCATAGGTCTGTATTCACTTCCCGAACACAGAGTCAGGCCTGTGCTATGCAGAGCAGTGTCCCTGGAGTACAGGTTTCTGTAGCCCTTCACTTCTGAATCTTAGACTTCCCAAGGAATCATTGATGTGCATGCAAACCTACACCATAGTGCCAAGCACACATCACCAGAGAAAGCCAGAGGGCTGGGGAAGTTCAGAAAGCAGGTAGGATACTGGGCTGTGGTTTGGGACTACTTTGTGTCACAGAAGAGTTTGAAGAGAGAGGGTGTGTGCCTTTTGCGGGGCTGTGGTAAGGTCCCGCTACTGCGTTGTTCTGATTGCTAAGGGTAAGGTAGGTATCTCAGGAGATGTGGAGGCTGGGGAGAATTGTATGGAGACACGGGAACTCAGAGCAAGCTACTTTGTTTCAGTTGTTTTCCCCAGAGCATCCAGTCTAGGTGTCATATCTCAAGAGGCTCAAGAGAGATTTCCTTCTTTCCAGGATGCCTTTGATGATGTGGTGAAGTATTTTGGAGAAAACCCCAAGACAACGCCACCCTCTGTGTTCTTCCCAGTCTTTGTTCGGTTTGTGAAAGCCTATAAGGTGTGTGGGAGGAGTCCTTCCTTTATGGCCTAGTGTTATTACTTTCCAAGCAGGTACCCTCCTTCAAATGTGTCGTGTGGGATAGCTGTCCTGCCTCTTGGAGCTCTTTGGGATGCAAATCAGGGTGGTGCTGGCAGGAGATAACACTCTGGCTCTTCGCAGCCTGAGAGCTCATAGTACTCTTGACGGTTTCTTTCTCCATGAAGTCAAGCTTGAGCATAGCCAGAAAACCAAGGCTGTGGGCTTGCCTGCTGGGGTCACGTGAGATCCTCCAATACCAATACTGCCCTATTGTTGATCATTGACCCAGCCAGCTGAAAGTCCAGACCTCCATGGAGTTGTTAATGCATTGAGTAAGTGAACTATGACATACAGCAACAGTCCAGCTATAAATGAGCACAGGAAGAGCCTGCTGTTACATACAACTGAGGGGCTTCTTAGACTGGCATTCACTGTTTTGGACCAAAGGATGGTGCTGTTAAGGTTAACTCCTCTGTGATTCTTTTTCTGGCCCAACAATGCCCCCTCTTTTTTAATGGGAGGCCCTTTGGGACACAAACCATGGCTTTAAATACCTATGGCATTATGTCTAAAGAGGTTGTCCTTTGAGAAAAGAATGACCAGGAGGATGTTAGAAAATTGATCACACTGAGGAAGCATTGCAGCTGTCATGGTTGTCCATCAATTCCCATGGAAGTTGGCTTTTGAAACCATGGACACACTATATAGAACACTGGTAGTGCTGGTGGAAGAAAGCAAAATGTTTATTTTAGGGGTACAGTATGGCCAGGGTACATACACTTCTAGGAAAAAACACCATGGGAAGTAGGATGTGAGGCATTTGTGTAATACCATTAGAGGCTAATGGCTTTAAAGAATCATGCTTGGGCTTTTACCTCAGGTCATGACTAATGTGGCAATGATGCCCCAAGCTGCTAACAGAAGGTAAGTGCCTTCACTGGGAGGATCAGAACCAGCACCAGTAGAGCACAATACAAACAGGGGCTCGGGGGAAGGAGGTCACTGGCCACCAGCTGGTACTGACTGGTGCTTTGCAGTCCTCTGGGTCCTGGCAGCTGTTAAGCTACAGAGTAGAGTTGCCCTGAGGAGGTTCCTGTTAGATGTTGCAATCACATAAAACCTACATTCAAAAAGTCAGAATAGAAACCATATGCTGTTTTAAAATTATATAAGACAACCTGGGAAGTGCTGAGGTTGCTTCCAAAGCTGGAAGCTGCAGAGGCAGCTTGGAATAGAGGCAAAGAAGCTGCCCGCTGTGGTCTGTGGGATGTGTGGTAAAACCTTCCTGTAAGCATGCTTGTCCACCTTACTACTTCTGTTTGTGATCGTTGTAGCTGGTGTGGTTAGGCAGTCATATTATGAGATGTTTTCTTTGTCCTCCTCCAAAACCACCTTCCTGATTGCACTGGCCATGGCATTTTGTGGGCAGAGGTTGGGAGGTTAAGACACCTGTCCTTTTTCCTCTTCCTTAAGTCTGAACTAAAATGAAACTTAAGACAAAAGCAACAGATAACAAAATGCAAACCTTACTATTGGCAAAATATGATTGCTGAATTATACTGAACTGCTAAATCACTTAAACCTTTCCATCAGTTTATACCTAAACATCAGAAACTTACTAGAGGGGAAGATGCATGGAATTACCCAAGAGGGCTAATTAAGCCCATTGAGGTTCATCTCCCAAGTTATCAGGCCAGTCACTGAGCCTTTCTTGGGAAGGAGAGCCAAGGACAAGTGCTCTGAGAAGCTGTCAAGGAAACATAAGCTCAGGGGAATGGAGGTTTTCTCCCATTGGTGGTCAGAAGGCTCTGGAACCTTAGATTTTGCTTTTAAAGAAGCTGTCATTAGGTGGGAAGATGCTGGAGGTAAGCCATTTAGGCAGTGGATAAGCTCATCGGGAAAGTCTGTGAAGTGCAGCTCAGCTGCCAGCAACAGACCTTCTTCCCTTCACTCACTCCACCTCACTGCATTCTCATCTTTCCATTTATGCAAGTTTTCTTTTTCCTTTTTTTTTCTTTTAATTAATTCACTTCTCCAGCAAGCAGAAGAGGAAAACGAGCTGAGGAAAAAGCAGGAGCAAGCCCTCATGGAAAAATTGCTGGAGCAGGAAGCTCTGATGGAACAGCAGGACCCAAAGGTAAGAAGGCCCACACCTTGCGAGGGGCCGCGGAGAGGCAAGAGTGACAGGAACAAGTTGCATGTGGGTGTGTGTTTGAGTGCGCGCATGCCACGCCACATAGGCACTGGCCAGAGGACAGAAAATCCAGGTGGTCTCTTCTTGGACATTCTTTTGAGACAGGCTTTCTTTTCTTGCACCTTCTGGTGAAGGTCGGTATGGCTGGCCTGTGAGCTTTGGATTTTCCTGGCTCTGCTTCCTGCTGTCACAGGCATGTTGGGATCACAGATACATGTCCCACGCTGCACTTCACATCTGGCTTTACACAGGTGCTATGGATGAAATGTAGGTCATCAGCCTTTGCAAGCAAGTGCCCTTAACTGCTGAACTACCTTCCCAGTTTTTCTAAATTAGTTTATTTTTTTATTACTATATTCAGCAGCCACTGAAATAAGGCTAGGAGCATGTTTGTGGAACATTTTCAAATTTATAGAAATCTAGAATTTAAACCTTAGCTGGATACCTGGGTCACACAAAATGATCTGGATCAGGGAAGTCTTGACGGTGATCCCTCTGTGTGTTAATCTTAAAGGGGGTCTTTGCTAGGACGGTTGGGAGGACAGTGTAATGAGTAATGATCACGAGGGCTGTCAGGCCTTGCTACAATATTTGAGAAGTTATGATTATTACCCCTGCCTGTGTGGCCAAATGGGCTAGCCTTTATATCGCTGCCCAGCAGGGCAAGGGGAGATTGCATGTTTGAGTTTATTCTCTTCCCAGAAGCTTCCTGAGGGTTTTTTTTTTTCCCCCCGGGGGGGAAGGGGGGAGTGACATTTGAGTAGAATGTTGGGATGATGTGATAGGTATTTTTAGCTGATACTACTTAAGCAAAGCTTGAGCACACTTTGGATTTTCTTAAACTCCAAAGAGGTGCTAGCTCTGCTAATCTCTGTCCTCCTTTCTTTTCAGTCTCCTTCCCATAAATCAAAGAGGCAGCAACAAGAGTTAATTGCAGAGTTAAGAAGACGGCAAGTTAAAGATAATAGACACGTGTATGAGGGGAAAGATGGTGCTATTGAAGATATCATCACAGGTAATGGGTATTTCCTCTTTGTGACCCATGAAGATCCACTGGCCTCATTTAGACATGTAGATTTTCAGGTCCTTTTGACCAGGGTCAGCAATTTCTTTTACTTTATTCATATCTAGACTTATGTTGCAAGATTGCAAACTACAATATGCAGCATATTTATGGCATCATGTCCCAACACTGAAAAATGATGCCTCAGTACCAATGGAACACATAGTTTTAGCAGGACTTCAGCCCGAATGGCTTCCCATTGGTTTTGAGATTTATCATCATTCTCCCTTTACCTCCTAGTGGCCACTCCTTACCACCTGCCTGACTAATATGAATACTGAGGAAGGGCCCATTCAGCTCTCTACTCACAGCCTGTGCAGGATTCTCTAGCATGGTCTTTAAAAGCCTTTTCACTCCTTCACAGTAATAAAATCAGTAAGAAATCAGGAGAGGCTCTTTTAATTTGGATGAGCCCATAGGATTCTAGCTTAGAATTGGAGCCTGGTTGTCCTAGCAGCCAACAATCATGAATAACTTAGTTTGGTTCTTTTCTGACCAAATTCTAGCTTAATGTTTTCTGCTTGAGCCAATATCCCAGGTCTCCACACTTCCTCTTACTGATCAGAATGGTAACGTGGTGGCTGCTGTCTTGTAGCAGTGGCAACAAGTGACTTTTCTTTCATATCTCTTGCACATGAATGCTGTTTATCAGCTTCCAAGATAATTAAAGCACTTTTTTAGCATTATGGTGTTGAGGTTAAAAAGATGCTGAAGTGTAGACCACCGAATGGTGTGCCTCCATGTTCCCCTCACCCACTTCGACAGTAATCTGTTGTGGCCAGTCTTATTATATGTGACAATAACATACACATCCCCCCCCCCACCCCGACACACACACAGTACCCAATTCCTTGGACTTTTTTTTCCTGTCATCCACAATGCCATTTTCATACCCCCAAAAGAAAACTAAACAAGTCCTTAATAACAAATATATAATCATTCATATTTCCCCAATTGTCGTAGACTTTTATTTCCTATAGCTCAATCAGCACTGTAAATAAGAAATCCAAAACTACCAAAACCACAGTATTCTTTAAACATTTTTGTTAACTTTTTTATTTATTAGAGTCCGAGAGAGAGGGAGAGAAAGAGCGAGCAAGAGTGAGAATGGGTGTGCCAGGGCTTCCAGCCATTGCAAATGAACTCCAAACACATGTGTCCCCTTGTGTATCTGGCTAATGTGGGTCCTGGGAAATTGAGCCTGGGTTCTTTTGTTTTGCAGACAAGTGTCTTAACCACTAAGCCATCCCCCCCTTTTTTTTTACTATCACAAACCCAGGGAAAAGATAGATAGATGACAGAGCCAGAGACAATATTAGGTAACTTCAGTAAGAAATTCTTTTTGTCTATCAGGCTGGGCTTGGTGGTGCACACCTTTAATCCCAGCACTTAGGAGGCCAAGGTAGGAGGATTTCTGTGAGTTCAGGGCCAGCCTGAGACTACATAGTGAATTCAAGGTCAGACTAGGCTAAAGTGAGAAAAAAAAAATCCTTGTCTATATTAAAACAGGGTAATTGAGTGGATACAAATGTGACTGATGACAGTGGTACACAGGCATGGTTGTTAGTATCTCATTGCATACCAGGCAGTAGCTTGCATTTTGCCTCCTCTGTCCTGGGGAGAAACTGGAGAATGGCCAAGCAAGGATCTAAGATGCCTTCCCAGGTGAGCACCTCTTTGTCTTGATGCTATAGTAAGATTAACTCATAAACATCAAAACATCCAACTTCTCACTGGTGGGCCATGATAGCATATGCCTGTCATCTTAGCACTTGGGACTAGAGGCAGGAGGAAGAGGACCAGAAGTTCAATGTCATGAGTTTGAGGCCAGCCTAAGCTACATGAGACCCTGCCTTAAAAAATAAACAATAATCCTAGCACTCAGGAGGCCAAAGTAGGGGGATTGCTTTGAGTTCAAGGCCAGCCTGAGATATAGAGTGAGTTGCAGGTCAGCCTTTGCTAGAGTGAGACCCTGCCTAGAAAGGAAGAAAAGAAAGAAGAAACCATACAAACAAAAACGTTGAGCCCTAAAAGAACTTGAAGTCACTTTTCATCAGTATGTTCCCTGCCCCCATTACACTTATAGCAGTCATCTACCAGAGGTGCATGTGTTTACTCAGCACTTTCTTTTCTCCTCGGAATATTTTCCACTTTCTGCCCCATCCCCTTCTAGACTTTAATGAATAACTTAAATACAAATTGCCTTCTGCCTCTCTTGGCCCTTCCCTCATCCCCAGGTATGATTAACAAAGCACTAACCATGTACTAACGTGGCAGATCATGGCTTGATTCTCTTCTGTTTGTGTTGTTTGCTGTGCTTCTCAATGCAGTACTGAAGACTGTGCCCTTCACTGCTCGCACTGCCAAGCGCGGCTCTCGGTTTTTCTGCGAACCTGTTCTCACTGAGGAATACCATTACTAAACTATTACTCTTTCTCACCTGGTGCTACTAAAAGGTTGCTACAGGTTTTTTGACTTCTTATATCCCCCTGTGTGTCTGATAGGGCCAACCAACACTGGCATGGGATAGTATCTGCATTATGTTGTATTGTGTGTTGCCTGCTTCTGTGGTTGCTGCATGGTTTTGCCTTTTTACTCATCACTGCCACCTGTAGCACATACTTGCATCCACCTCGCCCTGATGGTCTGGATGTGTGTGTGTGACAGTTAATAGAATTACTTGTAGAAATTATAAAAATACAAGATTTGAGGGCTAATATCAATGAATACATAATGATAGTATATAATTTACTGAGCACTTTCTGACTCTAATAGGTTCACAGATAGGAACATCCTCCTTTATGCTCAGCAAATTGCTGTGATAGTAAAATGATGTGCTATCAAAAGTGTACAAATAATGCAAAGGGTTCCAAAGTTGTTTTTGCAGAAGGGACCATACTATGTACAGCTATAGTCTGAGCCTGTATTTCAAATGTCTTAAGTAGTCCAAATTGCGATGGAACTCATAATAGTATGGACTTAATGCTGGGCGTCCTTTCAAACCTAGAATCCTGTATATGCTGAGGGCCTCACAACTCACCCTGAGCAGGCCACCTCTATTCACTGTCATGCCCAAATCTAGCTATCAGCAGTTTCCTCTCAGAGCAAAGCTGCAAGGCAGGATGTGCAAAAACTAGCTTCCTGCCAGCTTACTCTTGCTCCTTCCCTGGTAGCTCTGTTCCATGTCAAACAGAGCATTTATTCTGTGATGAGGTCCCAACTGATTAGCTTCTTTGGCTAGGGCAGTAGCACCAAAAATATGAATACCAAATAGTTATTATTGGAAGATAATTGTTTTTAGAATTAGAAACAGGTCAGATATCTAAGAAATAATTTCCTGGTCTTAGATTTTGATATTTAAAAATGAAAAGGCAAGGGAAGAACAGTGGAATTATAGTCATTGACTGTGTTGCGATTGACATGGAACTGAGTGTGTTGTGACATAACTACTCTGTGAATTGTGTAGTGTTTCATTGCCTGCTGTGCAGTGTACTTAACTCACTAGTACTCATTAATACTGTTGTCTGTTTGCTGTCAGCTTTGCTGTTAGACTCTCTCTCTGTGTGGAGCCAATCTTCAAAGCAGCTTGGAACTGGGTGATCAGAGAGCTGGGTGGGAAAACACTCATCCTTCCCAGGTTTTATCTAACAGTATTTGTAGTAATAATCCCTCCCACTTTGCTGACTCATCCTTCCCTGGTTTTATCTAACACTACTTGTAATAACCCTGCCCTACCTTGCTGGCTAATATGCCCAGGAATATTAAGCACTAAGTTGAGTTTCTTTCCATTTTCATCCCATTTTTACTTAACCATCATTTGTGTTTTTGTTTTTCTGTTTAGCCTTAAAGAAGAATAATATCACTAAATTTCCAAATGTTCACTCGAGGGTAAGGATTTCTTCTAGCACACCGGTGGTGGAGGATACACAGAGCTGGCAAGCATCACTTTTTACTTAGCTTCCTCCTCTTTCTATGTGCACTCATGGTTTTCACTTGTGGCTCAGGGTCAATACTGGTGAGAATCTGACCAGAAGTCTTTGTACCTCACATGGCAGTGAGCCTAGGCTGAGCCTCTGTTGGATTTTCGTAGCCTACTTCCACGTCCAGTGGGATGGCTGGGGTAAAGTGCTACTTGCTGACTGTATTTGCTTCATTTATCTTGTTGGTCTTCAGGTTATCCCAGTTTTATATTGAGGTTGAGATCACTCGACCTTTCCTGGCCAGGGAAAATGATCTACAACCTTTGAAACATTAGAATTCTTTCTAGTCAGCTCCAGCCTAGTTCTGCCATGCAGGCATGTAGATCAGGTAATTTTTTTAACTTTAAAAAGTTATTTACTTGAGTGAGAGATGCCTTAACTGCCAAGCCATTTCTCCAGCCCCCAAGTATGTTTTAATGTCAACTATCAGTTTAAATATGTGGGGCGTATAGTAGGAAAAACATTTTGTGGACCAACTGTGGCTCATTACTCCGTTTTCAGTTTACTGAATAGGTGAAGAAATAAAAACATTAAATTGGATTTGGTACCTTTTACTGTAAAGGTACAATGTTTCCTTGCAGAAGTTAATAAAAACAAGCTATTAACTAATTAAAAGAAGGGGAAAACTTGCAAGACTGTTCTTTTTCTTCTTGTCCTGACTCCCAAGGCTACATGTGTTATTCATGGAGGTATGCCTCCGTGACAACTGCTTACATGGAACCCCTGTTGTGCCACTAATGCATCTCCGTGAGCAGAACACAGCAAGAACTCCTTAAGCATTCCTTGTATGAACAATACAATCTGGAAACTGGATAAAGGCTACTTTTCCCTGTTGATGAAGTATTATGGAGCAGGAATGAATACTGAGGAGTCAGTTTAGTTTAGATTCATTGATTCTAACCCACAGCCTAATAGATGAAAGCCATAGAAACCTGTATCTGGAAAGGCCTTGCAGTGCCTTCATTATTAAATGTCAGAGATAAGATACCACAAGACAAACTGCTGTATTAGGTTTGCAGTTTAAAATTCATTGTAATTACTAGGCTTTCAGGACAAAAACAAAACTAAAGTTGTTTTCAATGGAAACATTTTTAAATAAGTTTCAACTAGACATTAAACAGTGACAAATAATCTGTGCTTTTCTCTTAAGTCTCAGAATCCTACCAGTGTTATCTTCCTTTAATTATAAATATTCAGGGCAAATGTACCTCTTTGGTTTAATGCTCAAGGAGTTTGAAGGCCCGATTAGCCTACTCTTTTCTACACAAGCTGCTTTGACTGGCTGCCATCTGGCCTTTTTCTTGCTTAGACAAGAACTCAAGGTTGCTATTCTTTCATTGGTGGTCTCCTCTTTACAGATCTTAGAAACCAACCATACAGAAGAGCCGATGCGGTGAGGAGAAGTGTCAGGCGACGCTTTGACGATCAGAACTTACGCTCCGTTAATGGTGCCGAAATGATGATGTGAACCTGAGAAGTGCTTACAAGTGGAGGGCACACACAAATGGAATTGCCAGTGGGAACTTATTAATGTGCTGCCATTTAGCTGCAGCCCTGAACACAGATAAAATATTCTTAAGGGCTCAGTTTTAGCAAATATAGGAATTTTAAAAATTATGGGTTCTCTTTTCGACCCTTGTTAACAAGTGCCTAAAAATGGAAATACCTGCTCAGATTAATCAAAGCAATAGGATTTGATTTGATTAGGTATCTTTTTACGTCAGTATGTTACTCAGTTTTTTAACCAAAATGTAAATTTCGTATTAAATTCATTACTTGCCATTGTAATTGTTCCTGATGGCCCACCCTGGTTTCCTGATAAGTTGTATATAACACAGATGCATCTGCTATAGACTCCTTTTGCTGAGATGTCTTTGAAGGAACTATGTTTCAACCATATCCAATTTTGTTTAAGAACATGCAATGGAGAAGGAAGTCACATGATAAAAGCCTTCAATCATGAAGCCCCAGCAACTGCAAACAGGATGCAGCTGTTCCATACTCTACTTTTGTGCAAGGGTGCCATGCCCTGTGAGACATTCAGTGGATGAATGCAAGATAATGGCATAAAATGTTAAGTCTTATTTGAAGTACTGTGTTCCTAAGCTAGAGGCAGTTTTTTTTTTTCAAAATATTGCAAATATATTTATTAATTAGCACTAAATTTAATGTCTGAGCAATGAGTACTTTTGAGAACCATTATGGGTCAATCCTGAAAGTAGAAATCGGTGCCTTGTTAGTCAGGGAGAATTTATCACTCTTGTCAGTAAGCATTCAAGATTGCATGTTCTAGATGAACCTGGCTTGATTCTCTTCTGACAATCCAAGGATTTTTTTGTCCCTTTTGTAAATTGGGAGTATACTAACACATTTGGAATCATGTATCAAAGTGAACTGTCCATTTCCCTTAGGAGGAACTACAGTTAAGTTGTTGAAAAACATTAACATTTGGATTAACTTCACTATTAATTTCCTTCCTCACTAGCAAGGCAATTGTTCCATCCCAAAGTCAAAAACTGGACTGAAGCTAGCTAAATCTATACTTTCCATAATCTACATTCTGCTTCTGGCTTACCTTCTTGGCACATCAGTATATTAATTGTAAAGTTTATTGTATAGTATTTAACCACTGAATTTCTTTTGTGTTCATGTGAACTCCTTGGTGAAGGTCCCTTTCCCATGATGTGTAGTTATATGATCTCTCTTTAAATGTACAGATATTTTGCTATAAAATTGGTGCAGTTTTTTATGGTTTTTACACTTGTCTTTAATTCTCACCTAAACCTCTGGGTAATACTGTAAATATTGTTTAAAATGCATCAGCTTATGTTATTCAATCTGAATGTTCCTTTAACTTATAGTTTTTTTAAAAAAATATATTTAACTACAAGGACAAGTTAGGAGTCAGTTCCATATTTCACCTTAGTACACCCATTTACAGATTATATTTAAACTGCCACTTGCTGGCACAGTTCCATAAATGTGTATTTTAAAAAGAACATGCCAAAATTTTGTCTTCCTATTGAGTCAACAATTATTTTGATAAAAATAGCAATTTGACAATAGGATAGATATAAAACAAAGTTGGACCTTTACCACAACGTAGCTGTCTTCCAAAGGCCAATGCTTGTGTACATTTGTTAAAATGATTGGCTACTAACATTGGAATAGACAATAATGTTGGCATGTTCTTTTCTATGTCTATTAATGAGCCTGCTTCTTAGCAATATTAGAAATGTTTTATAAACAATTCATGTTACTTTTTGGGTCTTTCATGCCATATGAGCAAATAAACTATTTACACTACTATTCTGTAATGTGCTAATCCTTCACTGGTGCCTTTTAGTAGCTTCATCCAGACTTTAAAAACTTTGATAGAAACAAGTATGTCTTATTTGAATTAATCCAAAGATAGTTGGCAAACTTTAGAATGCTTCTTCGTATGATCCTCCTGCCTTAGCCTCTCTCATGCTTGGTTCCCACATGGATTAATAGGAAAAGACTTTAAAGGTCTTTAATATTCTAAACATTCAGTAATAAATACTTTCAAAGCACAAGTTTAAATGAAGAGCTAGAATTCAGGGCGTGTTGTTTCATGTCTAATGTGCATGCTCTGTTCCTGTGCTCTCATCCATTCTACATGCTCAAAACACTGGAACACTGAAGTTCATGGCAAGATTCAATCTGCAAGACACAGACTGGGATTTGATTGTAAATTGCCCATTTTTCCACTGGATATGATAGTATCATAATAATAACCTTAAAATGAATACATCTATTTTAGTGTTGGATAAAACAAAAACTCTTGCTAGCACTAATATACTGGGCTTTTAAAAAGTTTTTATTCGAAATATCTACAAAGGTGAATTTTATGAGCAGTTTCATACAAAAGGATTTAACTTTCCATCTCTTAAAAGCCAACATCTATTCCCAAGAAAACAATGAAAGAACATGCATGATGGATGTGTTTATTGTGAGGGAGAGGGTGAAGTTGAACTTTTAAAGTATTTTGGTAAGAAAACAGGGTGTGGGCATTTCAACAACTCACAGCAGAGTACTTCTGCATGAGGGAGGCTTAAAAATGTTGACAGAAATCCACGGTATGTAGTAAAATATATCATTTTTTTCTATTTACAAAAGGTCTTGACTTTATACAGCTATAAGGTTCTTTACAACAGAATAACATACAAACAAGTAAAAATCTTGTGATTGGAAACACAGAAAATAGAAGCCTTGTCTCATTACTCACCTTTCAGAAAATAGCATGAAGCAATGGCTTTGCTTGAATCTGATCAGTCAAGACTGAAAGGTTTGGGATGGTAATCATCTAGGGTAATTGCCACCAAATTAAAGATCAGCTATCAGTCACTAAGTGTCATGCCTTGCACTAGATCCCACTGAGGAGAACAAGTGAGTTCTGATTCTATATGGCAAACTTCAGCACAAGTAAAAACTACAATGAAGGGCTAAAAGTGTCTAACAAAAATCACCTTCCATTTCCCATCTCACATTTAAGCCAGCTTCAATAAGTGGAGTGCCTATCATGTTAATATGACCCATTCCTATTTATAAACAGCCTGACGTGTTTTTACCTTAAAATTTAAGTTGCATGTTCTCATTAAGACAGTTTTGGATATTTAAGGTGTACTCAATGTACTTAATGACTGTGTCTTCAGTTCTGGGTTCATATGGTTTATGGCAATGGTGCCTTCTCAAGTCCTTTAATGAGGAAGACGGGCACTATGGTGATGGATGTTAACTAATGTTTTGCATTCATTAAGTGCCCACTATATGCCAGGCACCTAGGTCACGGGATAACAATGAATGAAATAGAAAAATCCCTGCCAACTAATTTATGACTACCATTGAATCAAGGCTGGTTAAAATCCATTTGGTACGGAGATACATACCCAAAGGGAGGAAAATACATTAAAGGGAACTGTATACTTGGCATTGTGTGCATTAAGAAATGATCAGTTTAAAATATCTTTAAGTCATCCAAACACAAAGTTGCCTTGATATTCATGACCTCACAGTGGCTCACGCTACCCACACAAGACCAGCATAACAGGAGGGGAAAAAATAATGGCATAAAATGGAAGAGAGACTAATTGGAAAGAAGGGATTCTGTGGAGGGGCGATTTGGATGGGGCAGTAACTGGAAGGGGATTATGATTATAGTATATTGTCAATAAATCTTGAAAATTTTTAAAGTTTACATTTAAATTACATAATATACAATACTATAAAGGCATTCTCCATTCACTTACCTATTTGATTATAAATAGCTCTTAAATAGCATGTAAACTTAATTTTAAAAAAATGCAATGTGGCTGCTCTTTTCTGGGCATAAAATAAAGAAAAATTGCTTAGCCAGACTGTCAGAACTACAATAAAACCAGAATTTAGGAAATACTTCAAGTGGTTAATAACTGAAGACTATGTACTGTAAGTCGAAGCTACAATGGTTATATAAAAACGTATACAGTCTTTCCAGGTATTAATTTCATCGACTTACAATTCTGAATCAACTCTAGGATTATCCTTTTTCATTTTGTAGCTATCCAGCATCAAGCCCAACTAAGCAAAAGCCAAAAGATAAAAAAAACTGACTAGTCTATCAAATTTACTGAGAGGCACAGAAAATATTTTTACATATTGAAAAAGTGATGGAACCACTGATTTAAATTCACTTAGGAAAATTGCAAATAATCCTTATGCTTAATCGGCTGCATTATCTAATTTCTCTCACAAATTCAAATTTTCCTAATGTGGAAATCATGGAATGAATAGAATGGAAGAATGTTAAATATCTGAGGTCCTGATATTGGTGAATGTCAAATATTAGGGATACTGAGGGAAAATAAGCTTCAAACATTTTCTTTCAAGTCTTAAATGCCCTTTTCTTTTTTCTGATTGAACATATTTGACCAATTCTTATTGAACCAATAATTTTAAGAAGTTTCTTTCAGCATGTTTCAAACTGATGATTTAAAAACAAGTAAAAAAAAAGGCCCACAGACAATTCAGTATCTTGCCATTACTTATACCTTCAGAGAAAGTATCTTTCTGATAACTCCAGTACATTTGATGGAACCATCAAAAGTAGATGAGGGATCACACACTTGATTCACATCTTTTACGGCAAAGGTGGCTACATTTCCAGTCACCTTCACCTTGCTTCTATATCTTTGTGTCAAATAATTTGCATGGTTAAACTACAGGTGTAATTAATAATTTATATCATCTTATAGGGATTAGAAGATTTGAAAAGACTAAAGTTGTACTTTTAAAAATCACCACCATGAAGTAAATAAAACATGTTTTACAGATTCTAATGTCTCTTGTGAAACAGCAGTGTATCCCAATGCACGATTTAGACTTCCACAGCAAGTGCTTTACATGAGTAGCAATCTTAACTCTCGTTGCAACAGGACCATAAAAATTAATTCAAGGTAATTCTGTTGCCCAAGTTGTAATGTGTTTTGACTAACATAGTTGGGGACTAATCTCAAGCAAACAATTTTTGATTACATTTTCTCCAAGATGATTTTTTTTCCCCTGCAAAGTCATGCCATAGTTCCTAACAGAAATGACATGGTGGCAAATTTAGAAAAAAAATCACACTGCTCTAAGCCTTTACACAATGGCCGCAAGATTTAATCACAACACTGGGCAAGTTGGGAAAGAGCTGCACTGGTTTGTCTCATGTTCAGATTCACTAAAAAGGCCAAGGAAACAATGTTATGTTCTAAATCTCAACTTGAACTAGGGAAACTCAGCATGTCCAAATGAAAAGAATAAGGATAGTTCCCTAAGATGATATCCAAGAGTGCTAACACTTAAAGAAAAGCTTCCTGCACTGAAGGAAAATGGTGATATTACCAACCTTCAAAAGTTAGCATGTAAAGAATAGTCTATCTTTAAGCTATTGTCTCACCAAAATATTCCATAAGAAACAAGTGAAAAATGAAGGGAAATCAAATATACTGATTTATAATCTTAAAAAAGGGAAAGTAAACTAGCTATTGTGGGTTATTAGCAAAATTTCAGGTATTTTCTTTCAAATGTTCATACAGTTTCTTTAGAGCTAAACACTTTCATTAGAAATAAATACTAGTACACACTAGAAGAGAAGGTTTAATAATTGATAAAAATGTACAAAAATATTCAAATCAGAAATGCTTTAGAATGTACCATGAAGTCAATACTTCTCAGTGAGTAGGGAAGGTAAAAGACCTCATCAGCGGGGGAAAAAAAAAGCGCAAGAGAAAGACTTTTTTTTTTTTAAATCAAGACAGCTGTATAAAGAAAATGTTTAAGTCAACATTGATATCTTTTTTTTTTTTAGACAAGGATATTTCAACTATCACTCAGTTCGGTGGCACATTCTTTAACAGGTCCTTAAGGCAATATATTTAAACTCATTTACAATTTGATTTGATGTTAACTTTTTGAAACATCACCTCAAAATAGATGCTTAAAATAATGCCCTCAAATAGCCTTTTAAAAAATGTGTTCAGATGTTCTATAAAAAACAATGGTGGCTATTACAGCAGTGCTTATTAGCACCACTATATTTAAGGGTTGACTGGATTTCCATCAAAAACACCTGTCATTTTAAGAGCTCATCATCAAAGATCTTACTGGCTTTAAGCAGTTGGGTAGTGCACAAAAAAGCAGTTTTATTGGTTGCTGGTGCTTTTTTTGTACTACATTATCAAAAAAAAAATTCTCATTGTATTTTTGAAATCTATAAAGTAAATCAAATCAGCTCATGACTTAGACTTTAGAACAAAGTGGAGACATCTGCGGTTATCAGTGAATTGCCACCTTTAATCCATCCATCCTGCAGTGCCCTATGAAAGGGTCACAGAAAGACAGTTATGACCGTAGGAAAATATGATTCTTGATACAGAATCAAATGTTATTTTCATTTTCCTTTGCTTTTATAAAGTCCACAATAACAATACTTAAATGCACTTTTCCTGTGATACAATTAAAACCCAGTGTTATGTAAATTGAACTTAAAATAGTCCCTGGTCTGAATTAGACTTTAAATCATATTATAAACATATATTTGGTATAATTTATTGATCATCATCCAGTTGCTCCAAAAGGGTTCTTCGGCGCTTTTCTAATTCCCCTTCACTCAGTTCACTGCCAGAAGTATCCCAATTACCCTGAAAAGACATAAATATAATTACAGTTGAAGTCAGTCTTGAGGTCAGTGGACCTGTGTAAAAACAAACAACAAAAACCTTACAAAATCTATACTCCAGAAGAGAGACGGAGGGAGGTAGAGATAAATGAATGGGTGCCAGGCCTCTTGCCACTGCAAACACAAGCACCATTTTATGCCTCGGGCTTTAACTGGGGAATCAAACCCAGGGCAACAGGTTTTGCCAGCAAGCATCTTTTAAGTGTTGAGCCACCTTTCCCAGTCCTTCATATGGATTCTCTAACACAAAAACCCCATTTCACAGGATTTAAACAACTGAACTTCCCCAAATACTTGATTGCATTAGAAGACATAGCAAGGATGAGATCTTTGTATGATGCTTTCACTTTACAAGAGTAGTAAACCCAAAAGAAGAGAACATATTGATTTTTTTTTGTTGTTGTTTTTTCCCCTTCATTTTACAGAACTAGATATGAAAAGTCTCATTTCTATTCAGTGGAAGTCAGGTGTTCACTCCCTAGGCAATATACTGTTAATTTTACACAGACTCTAAAGTTAACCCTGTAAATGGAAACAATTTCATTCTAAAAATTCTTAATATTTTCCTTGAACACACAAAATTTACAAACAGAACAATATTCAAAACAAATAAGCAAAAACAATGCTATAGAAGTATAAGAAACAGTCTTTCAAAAGTGGAATCCACCTTAACTGTCTACTGCAGGGAAAAAAAAAAAAAAACAAAATAAAAAACACTAGCCTGCAGGAAGAATGGAGGCAGAATTAACTCTTCACTGTGGCTGTTAATCAGACTCCTTTATTGCATGCAGCCTTGCAAAAAAGAGACAATTATACTAAAGTTACTACCAAGGGGTGGGACCCGGGATTGAACAATTCATCCTCCCTATTGAGGGACTAACTTTGGCAGCGCCATACCATGTGTAAAGGCTACTGCTAGTGCTATAATGTTATGTATGTATGTATAAGAAATTACAACTAGTATTTGATATTCTATTTTATGTTAAAATACTAACTTTAATGTATATTCTCCAACTATTCTTTTGTGTCTACCTTTCTCTACCACTCACTATTTTAGTTACTGGGATGTTTTATAAACGGTTTAGGAAAAATAATCTCAAGAACTGGAATGAAGCTGGGCATGGGGGCACACGCCTTTAATCCCAGCACTTGGGAGGCAGAGGTATGAGGATTGATGTGAGTTTTAGGCCACCCAGAGACAAAGTGAATTCCAGGTCCTACCTTGAAAATAAAACAAACAAACAAACAAAAAATTCAAAAAAGCACAAACAACAAAAAACTCAGCAACTTTAAAAACAAGGTAGGAAATGCCTCATGATACTTCTTAGTATAGAATGTACAACATGGGACATATCTTAACTGTATCTTTAAAAAAAGCACAGCTATTTTCATTGCCATTGATTTTTTAAAGGAATATAAAATTTAAGAGACTCAAATCAAGGGTCATTTATGGTCACATATACTAAAAAACTATTGTGTATAAAGAGAAGGAAACAGAATTTTCTGTTATTTTTCCAATGTTCACACACCTACAAAGGCCTATTCTTTAAAAACATTGTGGTTCTAGCTATAGTACTCATTTTTGTATTTTGCAAACACAGGAAATAAACAATAGTAAATACGTACAGAATCCTTTCCAGTCTTTTTCTTAGGTGATTTGTGTTTTGATTCTGATCTTTGCCTAGTTCTGTCTTTTTCACTTTCCCGGTCTTTTTCTTTTTTATCTTTCTCTCGCTCAGTATCTGATTCTGGAGAGTCCTATGTAAATAAAAACAAGTCAGCATTTTGATAAGGGCACCATTCTGCTAAAAAAAATTTTTAAGATATTTTATTTATTTACTTATGAAAGAGACAGAGAGAAAGAAAAAAGAAATGAAAACGGGCACACCAGAGCCTCCAGCCACTGCAAATGAACTCCAAATGCATGTGCCCCCACATGCACCTGGCTTACATGGGTCCTGAGATATCGAACCTGGGTCCTTAGGCTTCACAGGCAAATGCCTTAACTGCGAAGCCATTTCTCCAGCCCAAAATACTTTATATAGGTAATACTGAAGACCATTCACATGCGTTTATACCATGGTGAAATATAATTTAAAAAGATTAATGTGAGGATTTGATACAATTTTCTCAGGATTCATTTGGAGAGGCAGAGACAACCTTTTCCATAGGCTGGAGATGACATTCTGATAGGGTGAAACAACACTAGAAGCCTCACTACAATTTAAGACAGGTTACATTTATAGTACAAAGGCATATATTATGTCTTAGCTATACTGAACTACAACCCCAGCTCATGGATTAATTTTCCTTCAATCAAATGTATGTTTCTTCAGTTATGTATAAGGGTGGTGCTTATTAGGCTGCTCATTAATCACATATAAAGATGGTATACTACATTCTTCCCTCAAAATCTTAATGCTTAAATATTTAGATATGAACACATTTAAGTAATCAGTATGAAAAAAAATCAAGAGGTGTGTGGTAGAGCTCAGATGCTTATACTTTGAAACTTCTCAAGTAATCCAAATGTACAACTGCAAGAAGACAGTGGTTGTACAAAACATTTGTGACTCTTACCATGCTTCTCGTTACTTTTAAAGACCAGGGTAGGAGCCTTAACATTGGTATGTATTAAGAAGATCAAAGTGGGGCTGGAGGGATGGCTTAGCGGCTAAGGTGTTTGCCTGCAAAGCCAAAGGACCCAGGTTCAATACTCCAGATCCCACGTGAGCCAGATGCACAACGGGGTGCACACGTCTGGAGTTCGTTTGCAGTGGCTGGAGCCCCTGGCGTGCCCATTCTCTCTCTCTCTCTGCCTCTTTCTCTCAAATAAATAACTAAACAAATAAAATATATTTAAAAAAAAAAGATCAAAGCGAAGGACCACTACTCTCTTTATGTGAGGTCCACCTGAACTCTACAGAAATTAGATTACAACAGAGTCATCCTATGTATGGCCACTGGCTAAGAAATTTGGTACAAAGTAATTATTAGAAACTTGCTTACAGATTTATGTCTCCTCTTCTTGCTTTTTTTCTTATGTTTTTTTGATTTCTTATAACTTCTCTCTAAGGAACATAAAAGGAAAAAGTATCAGAATACAGGGAAATAAAAGTGTCAATGATTGTAATAAAGTAAATAGAAATGCTCACCAGACTCTGCGCTAGAAGAGTGTTCTGAACCAGAATGGGACTCGGAACGCTGTCTTTTTTTCTTTGAATGGCTGTCATCATCATCTGAATCTGACCCCTAAACAGTACACATAATTTCATTCATATAGGTGCTAATAAATGTTTGACTTTATTCATGGTGCCAGGAAATAAACTTTCTTACCGATCGAGAGCGAGAACGTTTCCTGTGATGTTTTTTAGACTTTTTAGAATGTTTCTTGTTTTTTGAATGATGATGTTGACATTCATGCTAAAGAAGCCAAGAAAAAGGAAAATTTTATGAATTGTATTTGCTTTACACAGCCAATCATAAATAAATTTTAAAAAGCTAACCATACACAAAGTCTCAGACATCGTATTTAGCATGTGGTACCTAGAAATAGTACAAAGAATGATTATCATTAAAATTTTGTTGTCTTTTTCTTTCTCTTCAATAAACCCTCATTAAATATAACTAAAACAAGTTTTTATCAAAATGACAATAGCCTTGGTTGGCACAATATAGAAATGTTTAGTAATTCAAATTGCTTTCAGTAACTAACATACTATAGCATTAAGGCGTGGCTTTGCTGCTTAATTGGGTGGTTTTGGTGAGCAAACTGTGCCAGACACTGAGATAAAGAAGCCATCCTTGAACTGATAGCCACTAAATCTATTCTTCCCCAAGAAACATTTCTTCATTATTCAAAAAAAAACCATTCTTATACATCCACATGCCGTGTATTCTCAAGACTTAAAAAAAAAAATTCATCTGGCTAGGGGACTGGGAATGTTGCACTAAAACCTCCTTGCCTTCCAAAGCTTACACTGATGGTTCTCAAAGTCTAGTGTCTAAACCACAGAAGTGGGATGGAATATCTGGCTCAGAAGGGACCTTACCTTCTTTGTATCACTGCTACCTCAAGGCCCAATTTACCAGGTTCCATATTCTGAATGTTTAGTTAAAAGTGATATCATCTTTAGTTCCATTTACCACCTCACTCCATTATCCTAGCACAAATCATGAAAAATATCTGGCTGGAGATTCTTGAATCGGCAATAGGTAAGACACTGTTTGGATTCAAAATTGAACTTTTAACCCGTACTCCATCTGCCTTAATGAATGACATAGTGCTAACCTCCAACAACAGAAGGACTACATTAATCATATATATATATATATTCTCTGCTACTTTGTTCTTTTAAACAAGGCTGACATACTGGCCATACTAATTTTTCTGCCTGCCATGCAAACAGGATTGGCAGCCCTAACTCTAACTCCTCCCTGTCTCCTGATTAGATAGTGTAAGTCCATATTATCTTTCAAGTATAAACTTTGATGATTAACTTTTGAAACACTCCCCAAGTGTACACTCTCTTTCACACTCCCATATTAGTTACCTACCTTTTACCTACAACCTTGACAGTAGTAGAAACCCTTCAAGTCTAAGGCTGCAGAGGAAGAACTAATGGCCAAGAAAGACCAACCAGAGGAAATAGTAAAACAACACAGGGCTGAATAAGTACATGGTAGCAGAAAGAACTTTTGTTAATGATATTAATCATCAACAAATCATTAAAAAAATATGTAGCCTTTGTGCCCTACTATCACATCAATAGTAGAATAAATATGTACTATTTTCTTTTGGCTTGTCTCAAAATGTTAGCTGTCTAGAACCAAGAGGAAACTTTAAAAGCACTAGAGACAGACACTATAGGTTGAAATCCCTTTCCTGAAAAGTTACTGCTCTTCTTTTTGCCATACTTGTTTGATTTTTTCTCCTAACACCACAGGCTTGCCATGAGGATGTAATCTATATAAAACATAAACAATTGGCCCATATAAGTTGTATTATTCAATAATTACTGGTCAATTTACCTGAATTAATAAGTGCTAACCTAGAACCTCAATCAAAATACTAGCACTACAAAACTAATGGAACAATTTGAGATTTTAACAAGAACTTAATATTTATCCCATTATTTTTCAGAAACTCTCTGGCTTTTCTACATATCAAATTAAGTACAATGTCTGAAATATTCTTAAAGTTTTCTTGTAAAGCAGATGGAACAGCTTTCAAGATTTATTGTTAAATGTTTAAAACCAGACGCACACAAATTGCAGGATTCCTCAGTTGGAAGCTTTGACTATATTACCCACAATAAATGCATAGTACTTTTAGGGTTATAACTAATCTGTAAGTGACACTTGTCTGAGTTTCTCAAGTTATGAAGCAAACACTATGCCTCTGTACACTAGTCTTGATGAGCCATGTAAACCTGCAATTTCACATAATTTCTACAAAAGAAGGCAGTCCTTGACCAATTGTATCAAACCAGTAAACTGTAGTTTTTCTTCTTTTAATCTTTTAATATAGTTTGCTCTTTTCAAATTCTTTCATTTTAAAGATAGTTCCATATTTTTAATTTTATGTTATATCAACCAATTAATGAGAATTACCTCAAGCACATGCATGAAATCTTTAAATATTCTTTTTCTTTCAGACTCTAGAGTTATGTCTTCAAATGCTGGCTCTTTTACAAATCTCTCCCGGATCTGAAAAAAAATAAAGACATGAAATAAATATATAAACGATAAGCATTTCACTTTTCACTGTCCCTGAAAGAATCCTATCAATAGATGAAAACTGTGATGAATTCATCCCTTCAAAGGTTTTCTCTTCTTTTAAATGTTTAAAACATTATTTTTTTTTTCCATTTGTGAGCAGAGAGACCAGGAAGGAGAATGGGTGTGCAGGGGCCTCTTGCAACTGCAAACAAACTCCAGATAGAAGCACCACTTTGTGTATCTGCTTTATGTGGGACTGAACCTGGGCTAGCAAACTTTCTAATCAAGTGTCTTAAGCCAGTGAGCCACCTAATACACTTTTGATATATTAGAAATAAATTTAGTATGTTCTATCAGTTGTGGGCATAATATGAAAAAGGAACACTTTTATTTTCAACTGTGAAACATGGTTTACTATGGAAAACTTCTAAGTATACATACATCTTCCCAGACAGCATCCAGCTCTATTGGAGGAGCAGCTTGCTTCAACATACTCTTAAATGCAGACTCTTTTCGTTTCATCTTCCGAGCTTCCTCTTTTTCTCTTTCCCGTTCACGGGCTTCTGCCTTTTCTAGTAGCTATTGGAAAATCATTTTTAATTAAGTTATGATAGCATAATTATAATTCTGATTAAGTCAAATAGTTAATTCATTGCTCTTAATTTATAAGTATACTTGCATCTTAATCTTGTGCACTGGAAGTTTAATGCCATCCATCATCTGAACACATATTTTTTATATTACCTAATATTCTGACTCATAGTCCCATGTCCTAGTGGCCTACAACTTATAACTTTTACATAAATTACATAACTTTAAAAAAATAAATTAGAAATTTCATTATTCATACTAAGCTAATTATTTTTAATAGTTATACTTAATACTTTAATACTTACACTATTGAAAGCTAACTTGATGTTCCCAGCATCCAAAGTAGTTGATCTTTTAGTTGAACTGATTATTGCCACAAAATCTTCAAAAGTTGTATTTACTTCAACTACAAATCCTTTATCCTAAAAAAGCAAAAATATTGCTATCAAAAAATACATCAAACAAAGTAACAATGTAATAATTTTTAGTAGGTTGACAGGTAGAAATAAGTATCCTTATTTACCTTTAGAATGTCCTTTATTATCTTTTTTTCATCATGATAGCGTGCTTTAAGATCCTCAACATAAAACTTGAAAAGATCAAGTGCAGTTGATCCTAACGAAAAAACTAAAGAAGTCAAAAGCTAGCTCTAACTAAGAGCTGCAATTACTTTTTTGTTTGTAAAACAAACATAAAATAAAGCACCCTATACATACATGCAACAACCACCTTCCCACCTTGGATCATTCCAACTACTGTAAGTTTGGAAAGAAAAGAATCTCACCAGGCTGACCCAGCATGTTAGTGAATCTAATGTCAGAACTAATAGTTGGATACAATTCCATCCAAGAGGACATAGAATGTAGCTGTCCATGTTCGTGCAATTCATCTAAAAATATCTGCAGGGGGAAAAAAAATCCCTATTACATTTGAAATATACATTAGTTATATCTAAAACTAGGCTAACATTGTTATCCAATGTTTAGGTCTAAAGAATATTTGCTAACTGATGAAAGCAAATCTTTTTAGACCAAAAAACATAAAATTCCTTCAGTGGAATGGAACTTTCAAACATAATGCATCATTTTAACCTTCACTTGTTTAACAAACTAATTCCAGCTAATAAACAATGAAATGCTCAAATAATGTGTATGCATCTAGCCATAAAAGTAATTCAAAATACTGAATTATCACCTATTGCAAATGATTAAGCTAAAGACTGGATATGCACATTTCCTGCAAAATAGACTTTTTGTTTTAGTGCCTATTGTGCTTTGTTTTTATTCACATTAAAATATTAAAAAATGCATTTAATTTCTCCAAAGTAATTGGAAAAATTAGGGCTCAAAACCTTATCTGATATCAAAACCATTTCTTTTCCTTTAAGCTGTTACTTTTTTTTTTTTTTTTTTTTGGTTTTTCGAGGTAGGATTTCACTCTAGCTCAGAATAGCTGCTATACTTTAAATGCAAGCTTCTCTTTTCTTTCATATTGCTGACTTCTAAGGAAACTATGACCTTAAATCCTATTCCCATATTTCCAAGATCTACAGTATTCAACCATTCCTACTAAACAAAGGTAGCTTCAAACCACGAACTGTGACTAAACTATGACACGTAGTAAACACATAATGAAAATCTTAGCAGTTAAAATTAACAAAAAATTCAATTAAAAAAATGTACATGTTAAAATAAGATCTTGAGGCTAGAGAAATGGCGTAGTGGCTGAGGTACTTGTCTGCAAAGCCAACAGACCCAGGCTCAATTCCCCCAGACCCAGGTAAGCCAGGTACATAAGGTTGCACATGCACCTGGAGTTTAATTATAGTGGCTGGATACCCTTACAGCAGCCATTCTCTCTCTCCCAAAGAAAAGAAAAAAGATCTTGGTTATATTAGGTAAGTTAGTTACTATATTTAATTACAAATTCCTAAACTGAAATATACAACAAACACATTTTATTGGATAGAGCTTAGCTAGTTATCACTACCTACTGTGAAACTTCTCCTAAAGCAAAAAGCATGTTTATACCATATTACCACTATAAAATCCCCTCTTTCCTTCCTTTCTTCTTTTTTTTTAAGGTAAGGTTCTCCTCTAGTCCAGGCTGTAGTCTCAGGCTGGCCTTGAACTGATGGCAATGCTACTCTGCCTCTCAAGTGCTGAGTTCTGGAACTGAAGGAGTGCACCACCATACCCAGCTTGAAATCTTTTTCTTTTTTTGAGGTAGGGTCTTGCTCTAGCTCAGGCTGACTTGGAATTTACCATTGTAATCTCAGGCTGGCCTTGAACTCCTGCAATCCTCCTACCTCTGCCTCCAGAGCACTGGGACAGAGTGTGCCACCACACCCAGCTGATCCTTTGCTTAAACCCCTTTTTGTTCCTACCTTCTAACATAAATCAGACTGGGATAATTCAGGCTACCCTTTGGGTCACTATGTTTCTCTCCTTTCCTTCTCCATATAGGCTTTAATGTAAACTTCTTTCATCTCTAGTTCTAGCATTTGATGCTTTATATCATATTCTCAATTTTTTTGTGTGTCATTTGGATCACTATTTTCACTGTCACTTTCATGTGTTTCTTTATGGTTAACTACTGTTAACTTTGAACTTCCACAGAAACATTAAAGCTCAGGACTGGATAAATGGTTAAGTAAATAAAGGAGCCTTGCTTTAACCTGGCAGGGTACAGGTTCACTTCCCTAGTACCCATGTAAAGCCAGATACACAAAGTGGTCCATGAGTCTGGAGTTCATTTATAACCACAAGAGGCCTTGGTGTGGCATACTCTCGGTATCTCTGTCTCACCACTAAGTAAATAAAAGGAAGGAAAAAAAAAAAAAGCTCAAAAGTGGGCTGGAGTGATGGCTTAGTGATTAAGGTTCTTGCTTGAGAAGAGTAAGGACCCAGGTCCAATTCCCCATTACCCAGGTAAGCCAGATATACACTGGAGCATGCACCTGAAGTTTGCGTGCAGTGGCTGGAGGCATTTGCATGCCCATTTTCTCTTTCCCTATCTGCACACACCCCTCAAATCAATAAATTGTTTTTTTGGGGGGAAAAAACGCTCAAAAGTTGCAGGACAGTAATAAAAAATGTGTTCTCGGGGCTGGAGAGATGGCTTAGCGGTTAACTGCTTGCCTGTGAAGCCTAAGGACCCCAATTCAAGGCTCAATTCCCCAGGACCCACATAAGCAAGATGCACAAGGGAGCGCCTGCATCTGGAGTTTGTTTGCAGTGGCTGGAGGCCCTGGTGTGCTCATTCTCTCTCTCCTTCTCTCTCTCCTTCTCTCTCCCCCTCTCTCTGCCTCTTTGTCACTCATAAATAAAAACAAACATGATTACGTAAACATTAAATGTAGACTATTTTATGGCTAGCTGTGACCACTTGACAAAATTCTCAAAAACCAAATATGAGTGAAGGGGAGTAGAACTTCTACATCTCTGGCTTTAAGAAGATCGTCTTTTGGTTATTTCCCCATTCATGAGAAACTCCATTTCTTCCTCCCTTCTTTTAAATTCTATCTATAAACTCTGTATTTAAATCTTTCCAAGATAAAAAAAAAAAATCATTGTTTGATTTCTAGGATAAAATATTATCATAGCAACAGCATAACCCTAAGGAAGATCGGGAATTCAAAAACCTATCTCAGATGATCAAAAATTAACTATTAAAGAATTCTATGTATATAGGTCCCTCACAAAGCCTAGGCCAATAATTTAGGAATATATCAAAATTATTTATACAACTGTTCAAGATCAGTGACCATACTATGAAGCTAAACTAGGAAAGAAATTTTTCTATTACCTGAAAAGATTCCCTATTTTTACGTTGTCGTCTCCTTTCTCTCAATAAACTCTTCTGTTTTTCTTCTTCCTCTTCCTTTTCTAAAGCCCGGATGTGTTCCTCAAAGCAAATCAATGCGTCTTCTTTATCCATGTCTAAAGTGTTTTTCAGGGAAAATTTAAATATACACATCTCAAATTCTAACAAGAAAAGCAGTCTATTTGCATTAACTCATTAAAATTTCAAAGTCCCCTTTAATACCTTTGTATTTCATGTTAGATATGATTTGTAATCAACTTAAAACAAAGAAAATATAAGTGTCATGTAAGCAAGGTCATAATTGTTCCATGAACCTTTTAAAGTAGTCACACATCACATTAAAAAATGATGAGTAAACTATGAAGTCATTTTGTAATTATGTGAGCATTAGAATACACTTATACAAATTGAGGCTGCTACATCACAGTAGTAAATATAATCTCACAGGACTACCATTTATACATGGTCATTATCACCTGAAACATTACTTTGTGGTACATAACTACACAATTCTATGCCATACCAAGAAACCTACTGGAGCATAATTTTCAGAGTAGTGATAAATGAAGAAAGCTGTATTTAAAAACTAAATAATCCAGAAAATGTCATTGCAGAAGGTTGGTTCATTTTTATTTTTATTTTTATTTATTTGACAGAGAAAAGGGGGAGAAGAGGTGCAACAGGCTCTCTAGCTACTGCAAACTCCCCAGACACATGCGCCCCCTTGTGCATCTGGTTAACGTAGGTCTTGGGGAATCGAACCTGGATCCTTTGGCTTTTCAGGCAAACGCCCTAACTGCTAAGCCATCCCTCCAGCTCAAGGGTAAGATTTTTAAAAAATATATTTCAATTTATTTATATGCAATCAGAGATAGAGAGAAGAAAGAGAGGGAGAGAGAGAATGGACACGACAAGGCCTCTACCCACTGCAAAACAACTCTAGATACATGCGCCACTGTGCACCTGGCTTCATGTGGTTACTAGGGGAATTGAACTCTGATTGTTAGGCTTTACAGGCAAGTGCCTCAAGTGCTAAACCATCTCTCCAGCCCCTAATAAGATTTTGAAACATTTTAGTTTTTGGAAACCCAGGCGATAGGACACTATAGGTCAGAAATAGTGCTTGCCTAGTATCCTTAGTACCACATAGACAAAAAAATTGCTAAGTCAAAGAGAGAGCATTAAATGAAATCAACTAATTTACATATAAATAGCAAATGACATATAACTGATTAAGCACAATTTTAAATTTGATGTGTAAGTTACATATTTCAAAAATTACCTATTAAAAGTAAATATATTTCTGGAAAATATTTTGCACTGAATCATAAAATTCAATGAGAAGAATCCATTTGAAATAAGTAACAGTTTGTGGTACAGTCAGCCTGTAACTTTTTTCTACAAGTGGGCAAACCATTGTGTAAAACTGAGCTAGTAGGCAGGAGAGATGGATCAGTGGTTAAGGTGCATGCCTACAAACCCTAACTACCAGTTTGATTCCCCCATACCCAACTGGAGTTTGTCTGCAGGAGCTTGAAGTCCTGGTGCACCCATGCTGAAGAATGTCTCTCTTCTCTCTCTGCTTGCCAATAAATAAATAAATAAATAAACAAACAAACAAATAAAAATATTTGAGCTAGTTACTATAAAGGTGAGAGTGATTCTTTTCATCTCATAGAGTAGTTAAGAATCTGTCACTACAAGATACTGTATCTATTGTTTTCTTATTTAAACATTTTATTCTTACTCTGTAATTCTTCATCCTCTGCAAAAGTTGGATTATCCATCAGATACTGCTGGGCTTCAGACCAAGTAGTAGAATATGTTACATTAGCCATGTTGTCCAGTATGTTCTTTAAGGCTTCCCAATTTCTCTTACGTAATTGCTTTGCTTGCTCCTACAACGAAAGTGTGGATATACATTTTGAAATTTAAACAAAGAAATCTAAATTGCAATTAGTGAAACCTTTCTACTGAGCACATTTTGAATATCATACATGTACCCTGTTTAGTTTGGTACCTGCCTGTGTGGTTCAGTCCTTACCTTCATTTCTTTACAGATTATGAAATCACGTTTCTATTTTTTCATTCCTATTCCATAAACTTGTCTTAACATTTTGCAGTACAGTCAGCATATAATTATGGTAAAAATTAATTTCATTTATTTTTAAGAGAGTGCACGCACAAGACCAAGAGATAAAGAATGGGCACATGAGGGCCTCCAGCCCCTGCAAACAAATTCCCTATACCTGCACCACATTGTGCATCTGGCTTAGGTTGGTCCTGCAGAAACTGAATCCGGGTACTTTGGTACAACTGCCTTAACCACTAAGAAATGTCTATAGCCCTAAAGCATGTGTTTTAAGACATTAATCCACATGTTCACTTCAGCAAAAACAATTGTACATTACTACCATTAGAAATGAATTTTGGGCTGGAGAGATGGCTTAGTGGTTAAGCGCTTGCTTGAGAAGCCTAAGGACCCCGGTTCGAGGCTCAATTCCCCAAGACCCACGTTAGCCAGATGCACAAGGGGGGCGCATGCATCTGGTGTTCATTTGCAGTGGCTGGAGGCCCTGGCATGCCTATTCTCTCTCTGTTTCTTTCTGTCTGTCACTTTCAAATAAATAAATAAAAATAAACAAAAATTTTAAAAAAAATGAATTTTAAGGACTAGGGAGACTGCTTCATGGTTAAAGTGCTTTTATGGCAAGCCTAAGGACCCAGGTTTGATTTCCCAGAATCCATGTAAGCCAGAAAGATGCACATGGTAGTGTATGTGTTTGGAGTTTGTAGTGGCTAGAGGCCCTGGGACACCTATTTTCCCTGTCTCTCTCTCTCTCATTCTCTTGCTTTCTAATGAATAAAACTAAAATATTTATGGGGCTGGACGGATGGCTTAGTGGTTAAGGCGTTTGCCTGCAAAACCAAAGGAGCCAGGTTCTACTCACCAGACCCATGTAAGCCATACACACAAGGGTACACACCTATCTGACGTTTGTTTGCAGTGGCTGAAGGCCCGGGCATGCTCATTCTATCTACCTGCCTATTTCTCCCTCTCCCTCTCAAATAAATAAATATAAATAAAATAAAAAAAAATTAAAGTAAGATATTTAAAAATAAGAAAGAAATTATAAGTAAAAGTACACCTCTTTCATAAAACAATTTCCCCTAAAACAATCACTCAAGGAACCTCGGTATTTTTAAACCTAATGAGCTTAACTAATAAAGAAGGAGAAACAATTTCATTACTTTGGGAGTTATCTTTAAATAAGATTCTAATGAATAATTTATGTACGACATTAACTGGATATATTAAACCAAAAAACCCAACACATCTGAAATAACTTTTACTCATGGATTTATTTTGTTTTGTCTATAAACACTATTAACTAAGAAGAAATAATACCTTTTCTTTTTTTGACAAGAAGAATAAAACATCTTCATAGATTTCGAGGCGGTCACGCTCTGATATTGCATTCCAGACTTCCAACTCGCCAAACATTTGCTCAGCTTTTCTGGTCATTAAGAAATTTAATGTTATTGTTGACTATGCTGTTAAAATTTAAATCAACTTTACACTAAATTTAAAGCTAATAAATGAATGCTTTTCCCACTCTAAATCTGTAACTGTGTCAGGTAGGAAAGGGTCTGGATAAACACAGTAATAAGGCCTCATCTTCTCTTGGGAAAATTCAAAATGTTTTACACTTTATAATACTTCTATTCCCTAAGGCAGATTATGAAACTGCCCACAGAACTAAATAGACTCATTACTAATTTAATTAATACATGAAACACTGTAATTCAGAGACCTTCACTAGGTTCTTCTCAAAGAAAGAAGTACAAACACAATATAGCCCCATAATTTATAGTAAACTTTTAATGCTGAATTACCACCAATCTTAATAATGAACAACCTAAAACTAAAAGTGGCATATAAATTAAATATTTTTAAATGTTATACTTACTTATAATTCCTAATTAATATCTCAAGTAAGCCTATACATTAAATTCAATAAAATGATTATTACTTTATACAAGTTCTACATTCACAATCATCTAACTTCATTATCAACTCTGGACCAGTTACTTTTAAAAAGCATGACAGAAATAACAGAATAACCCTATTGCATACATTTTTTAAAACCTTACTTGAGCTGCAAAATGGTGGTGTATGCCTTTAATCGCAGCACTTGGGAGGTAGAGATAGAAGGATCAGGATCGCTGAGTTTGAAGCTAGAACATGGCTAGATGGTGAGTTTCAGCCTGGGCTAGAGTAAGAAATTACCTCAAAAAACAAAACAAAACAAAACAAAAAACCCCTTACTTGTATCTGGTTGTGGAAGTCATTTTCTCATGATTTTCAAGAAAACGCTGAAAGGATTCCTTAGCCTCTTTATATTTTGATCTTGCTTCTTCTTTTTCTTCTTTCTCTGTCTGGACCTTATAAGCATTAAAAGCCTGCTTTTTCTCACTCAATTTTGCTAAAGCACTATAAAAGGAAAATATCAAGTAAGAGTAAATGAAGGCAGGATAATTAAACATTAGTCCTCTGAAAAATCACAATTTTTTTTACAACTTTTTATTGACAACTTCCATATATTAGACAATGTAACATGATTACAGTCTCCTCCCAACTCCCCTTTCCCTCTCCTAAATCATCCCTTCACTGAATCCCTTCTTTCCAACTAATATCTCTTCTATTTTGTCATCATGAAAACTCACAACTTTTTATGTAAAAGAAAAACAATAGCTCTAAGCATCTACCCTAGCTAATAAGTTGCACCACTCAACATAATTATAAATGTGCTATTGAAAACTAAATTTAAGAATTGCTATATTACCTGTACCGTGGATCATTAATGATCATTTTCATAGCTTGCTCCCACGAAGCATTGGAGGGTACACGCTGAAAATCATTTAAAGGAAAAATTAAAATTTCACACAAGTACAGAAAAAGTCATGTAACAGGAAACTAAGTATAATACTCACTGCAAAAATCAAGCACTTCCCTTTGCAGGAGTTTGAAAAAATTTCTAAACGAGATTTTTATTGAAGCAAATCTGTGATATACCTATTGACTGAAAGGAAAACTCAAACTGAAATTTAAACAGAATATTTCTTTTAGACCACTGATTAAAAAGTAAGCAATGATTATAAATGAAGTCTTAAATTACATATTGAGGCAAAATGTGCTTGTGAAATACTATGCTGAGTTTCACAAGTGATCTTCAATACTATCAGGACAAATATAGTTTACTTTTAGTCATAACAGTTCAGGACACTAGTATTTTTCCACAACTAGGCACTTATTCTATGTCAAGAAGATCTACTACCTTTTCTTTCAGTAACTCTTTAAAAGCTTGCTTTGCCTCCTCCTTAGTATTCCAGGTGTACGTTTTCTTTGCTGGTTGGCTCTCCTCCTCTTCTTTTTTAGGAGTAAAACTAGAAAGAGAGAAATTTAAACATGCTATATTCTTAAATTTAGGAAATTTTTTTTGCTTACAAAAATTTCTTATAGTTGTTCAATGGTGAATTTAGGTAGGACTCTTTATTTGAGACAGGATCCCAGTACAGGTCAGACTGAACTAGAATGCACTACACAGCCCAGGTTGGCCTCAAACTCACAGCCATCCTCCTACCTTACCTTCCTAAGTACTAGAATATAGGAGTGAGCCACTATAGCTGGATGAATTTAACAATTTTAAAATGAAGTTTCCTATATAAACACTGAAAACTACCACAAGACAAAGGACAAAAAGGAACAGGGTTTTTTTGTTGTTTGTTTGTTGTATTTTTCAACTTCAGTCACCAAAACCTTGCACAAATTCAAATGTCCAAATAAAAGATTGAGTTGTTCTAACTGTATTAACAGACTGGTTTCCCTACTCTACAGGAAAATACTTTTGAATGGCTTATATTCAAATGGTTTCATTTCCTAGGCATATATAAAAAGGAGTGTAAATATCAATCTAAATTCATTAGCCAAATGTAGCTCATTATCAGTTTTTTGTTGTTGTTTATTTTTATTTATTTGAGAGAGAGAAAAAAAGAGAAAGAATGAGCACATCAGGGCTTCCAGCCACTGCAAATGAACTCTAGACACATGCACTATCTTGTCCATTTGGCTTACGTGGGTCCTGGGGAATCAAGCCTCAAACTGGGATCCTTAGGCTTCAAGGGAAGTGCTTAACTGCTAAGCCATTTCTCCAGCCCCTCACTGTTACTTTTGTAAATACAATTTTAATAAAATCTGTCTATGCTAAGTGGTCATATATTACTGATTCTTGACTCTGTGCTGTTCCCACAAAGCTAAATAACTATGACAGACACTATGATAGATACTTTATAAGCCAGAAGACCCCAAGTATACACTGTTTGTTTACTAAACATTGATCTATAAGAAGAAATACAAATTCATTACTGCATATAAAATATTATCCACTGTATTTGTTTGAGTTCATTCTGAACCTTAAAAATGTAGTTCCCCATACAAATAACGGGCTGCGCGGGCATGGTGGCGCATGCCTGTAATCCCAGCACTTGGGAGGCAGAAGTAGGAGGTTATCTGTGAATTCGAAGCCACCCTGAGATGACATAGTGAATTCCAGGTCAACCTTAGTGACAGGGATACCCTATCTCAAAAACAAACAAATAACAATAACAATATAATGGGATGGAGAAAAATATTTAAAAAAATACAAAGAAAAAATGATGCTAAGGTCGATTAATAACGTAAAAGTACAAATATATTTTTTGAATTAAGTCCCCTTACATTTATTTAAAGTTATCAAAAAAAAAAAAAAAGGCTCAATTCACTACTTAGGTTGGAGTACACAAATCTGATACCTAAACACTATGTAAAAAGCCAGACCATAGTGAAATGGAAGCAGAGACAGCAGAACAAGAATCCAGACTAAAGACCTACCTCAAGTTAGATGGACAGCCAAGGACAAGCCCAAAAGTTGTCCTCTGACCTCCACACACATAACCATCCACACAAATAAATGAAAAATGTTGTTAAATTAGACAATTAACAACTATAAAATGTCTACTTTACAGTTATTACAGATCAAGTTTATGCAGGGAGTGTTGAAGCATGCCTTTCATCCCAGCACTCGGGAGGCAGAGGTAGGAGGATCACCATGAGTTCAAGGCCACCCTGAGACTACATACTGAATTCCAGGTCAGCCTGAGCTACAGTAAGATCCTACCTCAAAAAAAAAAAAAAAAAAAAGAAAGAAAGAAAGAAAACCAAAAAAGCAAAACCAAAGTAGATGGCATATTCCCTATCTCAGAAGCAGGAGACATCTTTGGCTAACTTGAGGCTTGAGGTTTCCTTTGTTTTTGCTTACATGTCTACCACGTAGAAGAATCACAGCATTAGCCAAGCACAGTAATGATGCAAGCCTAGCATTAAGGTAGGAGGATCTCCGTGAGTTTATGTCCAGTCTGGAGCTATACAGTGAGCCTAGGCTAGAGTGAGAACTTGTCTCAAAGAATAACAATAGACTGACAATATTACTTTGCACTTACTATAATGGATGAGTGTATTTTCATATGGTTCCTCCACAGCTGTACTTCTTTCCCTATCAATTACTGTTGCGTACCTTTTCAACAAAGCTGTATTATTCAAAGTTTACTTGTAATGTCTTGAAACCAAACAGTACCAATAACCAAAGAAAATTTTAGAAATACTTGAAGTTTTTCCAAACCTCAGTTAGTCACTAATATTTTTTAACCTTGATTTTTAAAAATTTCTTATTTTATATTTAAGAGGGAGGGGGAGGGAGAAATAGGCAGCAAGAAGATATAGAATGGGCATGCCAGGGCCTTTCAGCCACTGTGAATGAACTCTAGATGCACACGTCCCCTTGTGCACATGTGTGACATTGCACATTTGCATCACTTTTGCATCTGGCTATATGTAGGACCTGGAGATTTGAACAAGTGTTCTTAGGCTTCACAGGCAAGCGCTGTAACTGCTAAGCCATTTCTCCAGCCCTTTTACCTTCATTTTTATTCCAAATAGTGCACTTAAATGATGTACCCTGGCATTCCATAAAATTCTTGTTTCACTGTCCTCAGAAATAAAGGAGCTAAAACTAAAACTTTAGTGGGCTATTATTTTTATAAGGTTGGTGGCATGACTACTTGTACATTCAGCCTCAAAACTGACCACCTTTACTTGGAAAGGCTTAAATTTTAATTCTGACATGTTTTTTTTCTTAACCACATAATGCTACTGATTTTCAAAGACAAGTTACTGGACTTACTCAGCTGCAGTGTCCTGTTTGGATGCCTCTTCAGTATTACTGGAAATGTCAACACTCACATCTTGAGCAGCAGTGGTGTTAGTAAGTTGTGCTTGTTCCTCAGTTGATATAGTCACTGTACTTTCATTATCTACAACAGTGGCAACAATGGAAGTAACTTCAGGCTCAGGAACAGCTGGAACAGTTCCGACAGTATTAGTAGTAGGAGTGGAGGCACTGGCATTAGCTGCAGCTGCGGCTGCGGCTGCTGCTGCTGCAGCGGCAACAACAGCAGCTGCTGCTTCAGCAGCCGCCATGGTGCTCATAGTGGTAGGGATTTCTGTTGTAGGAACTGGGGCTGTTGAGGTTGTGGTACATTCTTCTTGCTTGCTACACATTGGGGGAAAAAAAAAAAAAAAAAAGACAACTGGTCATTTCATTTACAAGCTAAATAAATAAAGCCAGTTTTTAATTATAACATTAAAGAAAAAATAACAGAAGTGCTAACAAAAAAATTAAGTAATGCAAAACTAGTCAGCCAGACAAAATAATTAAACCACACAATGAAGCCATATTATATTTTGTGTTGTTTTGAGATGACATCTTCCATAATGTCTGCAGACTGGTCTCACTCATGGGATTTAAGGGACACTGTAGCCTAAGCCTCCTAGTCATAGCTGGTACTACTGGTATAACACAGTTATTAGATTGTATTACATGATAACATTTGTTTTAAATCTACATTTCAATAATTAAAAGAAGCTGTGTGCTGGGGTGTACACTCAGCAGTAGCACTTGCCTGGTACACACAATGCCTTGGACTTTTAGTTACAGCATTGCATCCATTCTGAAATTAACTATTCTTCATTCTTGAAAGATGCAGCCATATTAAAATACTTACTTGTACAGCAAAGCATGAATACCCTTCCTTCCTAATTAGTTCCTCCATAAAATCTTCCAAAGCCATCCAACTATTTGGCTTGACTATGACATGTTAAATAATATTTATATTTTAAACAAAGTTAACAGCTCAGACAAAATGGTATGAGAGGCTAAGTTTCTAAAACATTGATTTTTCAAAATTGCTTACCTGCTTTCTTCAGCTTTGATCATGGCTATTAAAGAGAAAACAGAAGTCACAATCATAGTTTATAAATATAACATTGAAAACAAACTTAAAAGGAGACAGACAGAAGAGAATTTTATTTATCTGTAAAAAAAATTATTTGATTTTTGAGAAACAAATGCTTGCTCTAGATTCAGAGCAGCAATTTAACAAAGAAAACATCTTAAAAGAGCAATTGTTAATACAGACTGCAGGTCTTGCACTAGTACCAGAATGCCTATGTAATTCAATAAAAAAGCACTGACCACAGGGATGAAGCTACTTTTTTAAAGATACTAAATTCAAAGGAAATTCCAGTACATTTTTATTCTAGCATTGACAAGTAGATAGTTAACTATGCACACCAACTATATGTAATAGAGCTATATCAGAAATGAGCTTGATGTTACTCCTTCAATGAATAATCTGAGAATCTACTTGTTTATATTGCTAATAGCACATGACAATATAATTTCGAGAAAGCTATTTTGCTCTTGAAATTTTGCTTTCATTCTAGCTTAGGAAAAATTTTAATGTGGTGGTAACAAATGTACCTTTAATTCATCATCAGTAGTGAATGAGGTGATCCATGTAAGTGAAGATATAGCCTTAAGTCTGCAAATGTTTTTAAAACTTATCAAACATTAAAGAAAAACATTTCTTTAATTCTTTAAAGGGAAATTACTAATATAAAGGGAAAATATTATAAATTAAAATACTTTGTTATGGGGCTGGAAAAATGACATAGCCATTAAAGCACTTGCCTGCAAAGCCCTTAAGACTCTGTTTTATATCTCTCTAGATCTTATGTAAGCCATGTACAAAGGTAAGTAAGGAAAGCACAAGGTGGCACATACCCACTAGGTAGCACAAGTTTATAATGATAATCTAAACTAATGACATGAAACATAAAAAGGTAATGGCCTCACAACATTTCAAATAATTTTTTAATTGTTTCCTGCCAGATGTTGTTTTACAGGGCTACTCATTTTATTAGCCCCCACTCTCTGATAATCTGTGGCCTCTCATCTACAATAGTTCATGACTGCACTGTATGCCAAATGAGATTGAAATAACTAAATTCCCAACTCCTAATTCACAATCTGCCATTTTAAATCCTACGTTTATTATATTAGGTAAGTTTTCCTAAATTTTCTGAGGTATTCTAAGTATTTGACAATGTTGAAAAAGTTTCCTTTCATAAGTGAAGTGTATTTTATATACTTTTAAAAAGATATCAAGGCTCTTTTGTATGTGAAGCTAAAATCACCATTAGACATAGTCCAATAATATAGAAACAAAGTTATAAAAAGATTATCTTCCATCTACTACAACAAAATTGAATCACATGTTCCATGTGTGCACCAACATTGACAGAGGGATGTAGAAATTTTGTATGGGAACTCTTTATTCAATTTTCTATTAATTGTGAAGTTCAGAAGAACAAAGTAACTTTAGAAAATGCAAGCTCATTTATAATATGACTCTTAAATGAAGGAATTCTTTCAATTAGAGGTGTTTCACTGCAGACTTATCCAATCATGGTTAGTGAACATTAGTGACATATTCTAAAAATGTTAAATATGACAGAAAATGAATTATCAAAGCAGCTCACCATGCAGGTTTGATTTTGTAATAAGACCTCCAGCAACAATGGTATTCTGGTATCCTAGTTTCAGTGGAATCAAATCAAATAAAAATCTATTTAAAATCTATAGAACTGAGATCTAGAGCAACAAGAAAATAAGAGCCCATAAAACTGTTATATCATTTAAAATGTACAGACTGTTTAATTAAAAAAAACTCCTTTGTTTGAACAATCCTACTAAGGAAGATTGTTGCAAAGTGAATGGCATACATATGTAACAACTTTACAACAAGAATTACTTTCTCCTGTTTTACCTTCAAGGTCCTCAAGTTCTTTCGGTTTGGCCCAGCGAGACTCTTTTGTTTGAGAATTATAGTAATAAGGCTTTCCAGAATCAGATTTGTACTCCTTCCATGGACATTTAGATAACAGTTGCTAAAGAAGAAATGACTTTCAGTAAATTGTGATAGCTATTTCACATTTGCTTGTATAATTTTAAGTACACAGTATATTAACATTCTATTTCCTGACTACTTAGTAACACAGCAAATTTTAATTATTATCTGTTACAAACTGTTACTTAGACAGAGAAGGTAACTTGTTAAAGGTTATGTTCTGATTAGGAAGCAGATGCAAGATTGAAAGCAAAGTCTATCTAAAAGTCACAGACTGTGTGTTCTCCCACTTATACCACACAAGACAACAGACAAAAATGACTGACTATCCATGGGCTGGAGAGATGGCTTAGTGTTTTATGTGCTTGCCTGCAAAGCCTAAAAACTCACGTTCAATTCCAAATGCATAAGGTGGTGCAAACACGCAAGGTCACACGCATAAAAGGTGGCACAATTGTCTGGAGTTCTACTGCAGTGGCTGAGGCCCTGGCACACAAATTCTCTCTCGCTCATAAAAAATATATATATGGCTATCCATAATGAACAGACTTCTTAAATACTAATACAAGACAAACAAAACTTGGAAAAAAGAAAAATCGGACTTATCCCACTTAGATAATTTACTTTCATGATGAATAATTTATTACAACCTTATTTGAACAAGTTAATGAGAGGAAATAATGTAGGCATGAAATTGAAAATATAAAACTAATATAGTTATTGCAGATATTACTCAGTGGTTAAGGTGATTGCCTGCAAAGCCTAAGGACCTAGGTTTGATTCCCCAGTACCTATGTAAAGCCAGATGTACAAAGTAGTGCATGTGTCTGGAGTTTGTTTACAGGGATGGAGGCCCTCGTGTGCCCATTCTGTCTCCCTTCTACCTCTCTCTACTTGCACATAAAACCAGGTATGGTGGTGCACACCTTTAATCTCAGCAGTTGGGAAGCAGAGGAGAAAGATCAAGGTGAGTTTTGGGCCACCCTGAGAACGCATAGTTAATTCCAGGTCAGCCTTGGCTAGAGTGAGACCCAACCTTAAATAACTAAATAAACAGACCCAATATATGAGAACAATTGAAAACTTAACTGTCTTTTACCATACATAAGTATCATTAACAATATTAGTAATTTGGTGATTAAAAAGTCTATCAATTCTCCCCTTAAAAATTGCTGCACGTAACAGGGAGTTGGCCTACAAAATACATTTACATCAAATTCCTTAGTGAAGTGAAGAAAATAACAAAAAGAAAAATACCACTTCTAGGAACATACTTATTTAGAGCCTGCAGTGATAGTAACTCCTACTTAGCACCCAAAGCTTCTAAGAAAACCACATGTATAGTATTAGTTATTCAGCTTACTACTTCTATCTTAACTTTCACTGCATATCTGTATACTTAAATGACAAAATGTACAACATAAAATGAAATCCTTTTTTCAGAGGCATTTTTTCATGAAGAGAACACTCTACTAGACAAGATGGATTTTGTGGTAATTTAACTTGATGCATCCTCATTATTCCAAACCCAACAGGAAAGAACTCAGAAGTCATTTACAGTTACTCAGGTCTATGCACTATACAGAGATAAACTGTTTCACTCTTCCACTTTTATTTCCAAACATCTTTTGAAATAAGGACAAAGTTAGTAAAGAAATAAGTCTGTCTATACAAGAACACGAATTTTATTGTTCTTGCTGATTACTGTGATTGTACTAGCCCTCTCTTACCTCTTTGTGACATACTGGTACTCTAATTAAAACAAAAAAAAAACAAAAAAACATGCTCCAGTCTACTTAGCAGTCCCTGAAGGGAAGCCCTGAAACTTTTACCTCAGCTGGTGTCTTAAGATCATCTGGTTTCTCCCATGTAGACTGCTTTGTTTCAGTATTATAATAGTACGTCCTTCCATCCGGTGATTTATGTTCTGTCCACAATGATTTCTGAAGGTGGAAAATAAAAAAAAAATCATTGAAAATGTAAAACTTCTAATAACACCACAATAAATATCAGTATTGTAAGTTTCAAGACAGTAAATATATAAGACATGAAATAAAGTATAAAAGTAGAATACACTGACGTTTCAAGACACTTAAGACTAATTTAAAAAGTTCTCTTTAATAATTCTTTCCCTACTTCCATTGACAAAAATTCTTTAAAAGGTGCTATGGATCAAGTAAGGTTTCACAATTTTCAGAATTGTTTTAAGAATTGTAAAGATATGACAGCTCTCATAAGAATAGTGGCCTTTTAACTTTTTGTACATCAAAAAAAAAACAAAAACCCCAGCAATAAAAATTTATGCCTAGTGGATAAAATGTACTGCATAAGGCCAGGCATGGTGGTGCCCACCTTTAATCCCAGCACTGGGAGGCCAAGGTAGGAAGATCACTGTGAGTTTGAGGCCAGCCTGAGACTGCATAGTAAATTCCAGTTTAGCCTGGGCTTGAGCAAAACATTACCCCACCAAAACAAATAAAAAATTAAATATATATATATATCTAAAAGCTTGTAGGTAGATTGAATTATGATTTAGTCTTATACAAAGAATATAGGCTTGGACATATTTCTGAACTGGTACAACATACAGAAAGATCTCAAAACTGGGAAATGGATTAGCAAGGTGAGGTTTGACAAAAAAAAAAAAAAAAAGTGAATTTAAATGCCTCAAAACAAGACATGAGGCAAATTTCATGTAAAACTAAATACAAATGACTAATCATGAGACCAACCAACACAACTACTAAGAATCTACTAAAATGTGTTAATGAATCCTGAGGCTTCCAATACATATGATAACTTCAACACTGGCTACAAGTTTTACAAGTTATTATAAATGAGTGAGTTAATGAATGATACCCAAGTGTTGGGACCCATTCTGGACACCAGACTTAGATGGTAACAAACTTAACAATGGCTGAGCAACAACAACAGACAATCTACAATGTATTTCTTCCAATTTACAGTAATATTACAGTACAACACCCATAAGAAAAATAATACAATTGCTGTCACCCTGATTTTTTTTTTAACTATGATTTTATCTTGCACTGATTGAAAAAGTTATCCTCAACTTTCATCTTATTGTATATTTCTGGGCATGCTTAACAAATAAACCAAAATAGTGACAATATTCCTTACAATTCTTCACACTAACCTCATTTTTTATCTGCTACTCATGTGCACTGTATTACATATATTAGCCTCTGGTAGTATAATATCCCGATTTTATTTAAGCACAAAATAAATTTAAGAATCATTGACAGTGGCTTGTAACCTATATTATTCTCTTCTTACCTCCCTTTGCTCCTACAGCCCATCCATCCTATGAGTAAGCGATGATACATTTTGGATTTCTGTTTTGGGAATGTAGTTGATACCGGTAACACAATTATTTATAATTAGTTCTAAAGAGGGTGCTGTGTTTTTCAGATCTCTTACAAATTACTGACATTCTTTCTAACACTTATGTTAGCCATTCACGGGTAGCTAAGATATGTTACCGAGATATTTCAAAATACTGTTAAGTTATAGGATGCACGTTAATATCAGAGATTTTAAAAAATAAAAGGAAGTAAGCTAAGAAAAAATTAAGACTTCAAGGTGCCAACAAATGATGATGTAATCAGTACTGACTGTAATGGTTCAAAAGAGTTAAGAAGTTTTGTTTCTACAACTTCTGAAAAATGAGTGCTCATGAAAAGGAATATGGTCACAAAAATTCAAGGAAAGAACAGAATAGATTTCTGCATGATATATACTAGTTAAGGTAGTTCCAAAAACGTGTTAAACTCTTTAACTTGTTCTGACATCTTCTACAGGGTACACTATACTATCTTTGGAACAAATACTCTAGGTACCTGGAATTATCTGGCTTTCAATGACTTATATCTTTCCATCTAGAAACAATGCAAAAAGACATATATATGGACACCTCACCTGTATGGGCAATGCTTTATTTTTATAAATGGCATTAAGATAAAGAGGTTTTTACTTAATTTAAGAAATTTTAGTGTACTTGGTAGTATCTCAAAATTGAGCTACTTAAACAAAAGTCTAATTTAAGTTCTAAACCTTTATAAACATCCCAATCTGCTCAAGGGCACAAAGGAGAGGATGTTCATCAGAATTAATGAAGAGATAATGTTGAAGAAGGACAAGTAGACCAATAAATGAATATGGAAAGGAATGGGACACAAGCTAATGAATCCAATTAATTAGGTATTCATTACATTTTTAATTAAGCTTTGCCAATATACTAAAAAACAAATAAAATTGAACATTTAAGTGTATTAGTGACTTGCAAAGGCTAGGCATGGTGGCACATGTCTTTAATTCCAGCACTCTGGAGGCAGAGGTAGGAGAATAGCTTTGAGTTCCAAGGCCAGCATCAAACTACCTAGTGAATTCCAGGTCAGCTGGGCTAGAGTAAGACTCTACCTAGAAAAACAAAATAAAAAGAATGGAGACATAGCTAAGATGGTACGGTAAAAATTTCCTCCACTTGCCGGGCATGGTGGTGCATGCCTTTGATCAGGCAGAGGTAGGTGAATCGCCGTGAGTTCGAGGCCACCCTGAGACTAATTAGTGAATTCCAGGTCAGCCTCGGCTAGAGTAAGAACCCCACCTTGAAAAGTAAAACAAAACAAAACAAAAAAATATTTCCTTCATTTGATTCCACTGCTTAAAAGTGGGGCTAGTAAAAGATATTATTTTGAGGGAAATAAAAAGATAACAGGAATCAAGAGGTGACAAAGAGAAGTATGAAATAGTCCCCAACTCCAACATACTAAAGGGAGGAAAGGAACTGGAAGCCTAAACCATAAGGTAAGCCAGACAGCCTTTGTGACAGCCAACTGGCAGTCCTTGCCATAGGAGCAACCCACAGTTCTCACAAACCTTAAACTGTACAAAGCTGCTCTGACAGGGACTGCTCCTATGTGGCTGCATGGCACAGGAGAAGAAATCCATTGTTCCTTATATGTCAGGGAACGAGAGACAGGTACTGCCTTAAAAGGGAGCTGATTTCTTGAAACAGAGCCTAAAATCAAGGAATAGTCACTAATCGGAGAGAGACCACAGACAACCTACCAGTGTCTGAGAAAACCAAAGAGCCAACTGTAGGGGGAAGGCAAGACCCATTGAGAAGCTTAACCTGCAGTGAGTTATGGCTGTGGATAGTGCAATGATTGGTGGTCAGAGGCAAGCCTCACCACTGTGAGGATTTAGACCTCTCAGGCCATTAACATTGATTTCTTGGACTCCAGAGATGCCATCTATTGCCTGAGCTTCTTGTCAGGTCTGAGATAGGTCAGTTTTAGCAACTTCTTTCTTGAAGGGTGGGGAATGAAAGTGTTAAGGTTTACAGGCAAAGCGCCTAGTCTGACCCTCTCCAGTGTTCTGATTGCTTTCTCCATCTGACACTCTCACAGATATTACATGGCTTAGATATTTGCTACAACTGGATACACAAAACAACCAACCAGCCTCTGGAGGGCGAACATGCTAGCAAGTCCACAGGTGCACAACTTTTTGAGGACAGATAGCAAAACCTAAATACCAATACGCAAAGAAAGCACACCCCACCCCCTTTTCCCCAAGGTAGTATTTTACTCTAGCTCAGGCTGACCTGGAATTCACTATGGAGCCTCAGGGTGTCCTCGAACTCATGGCAATCCTCCTACCTCTGCCTCCCGAGTGCTGAGATTAAAGGCTAGAAAGCAGCACCCTTTTTGAGTGAGAGCAGCCATGCTGTTGCTGACAACATAACCTTGATAGGCCTAGCCCTCAAGTCAAAATAGACCACCAACCTACATAGCAAGAACAGGAAACACACGAGAGCTGATACCACTCCTCTCCCCTCAGACATGGAGGATTCTGGTATTTGAGGACAGGAAGAAGCACCATTAATTCTTGACTTTTCTTTCTATTTTATTTTTAGCATTGTTGCTTTAACTTATTTTAAGACCTTCAATTCTACTAATCACATATGCTTACATAATTTCTCTTTAATTTGTAGTTAGGTTTCATTACCTGTTTCTTCTCTCTTCCTCAGTCTTTTTCGTATAATGATCTTTTCTCCTTTTTCACCTTTTATGGCTCCCAGACCTTTATCACAGTTAAATTATTAAACTTTATCTACATCACTTTGCTATTTCCTATTCTATGGTCATTTGTGGTAGTTATCTTTGTTTTTTACTCTATTTTTTTACATCTAATTTTTTTGGTGTTGCTACCATTTTAGCAGTTGGATTTATATCCCCTGTGCAATACTCAATACTGTACAGTAAAGCTATCATATAAAATCTCAACAGAGATTCATTCCAGTAGATAAACAACTAGAAACAGAAGAAATAAAATCACAACTCCTTTAAATTTTACAGCTATTTCACTATTTGAATAAAAAGATAATGAAATGGTTGAATGTTAAAGAATTCCAAAGACCAGTTTTAGAAATGTGCAATGTGTTGGCTATTGTGTCTTATACCTGTAATCTGAGTACTTGGGAGGCAGCCACAAGAGGACTGATGCAAGTATAAGGCCATCTACAAAGTGAGTTCCAGGTTATTCAGGACTATAAAGTATGGCCCTATCTCAAATCCCACCTCAAAATAAACTAGAATACTAATACCTAAGTGCATTCAAATAAAGCAGATGATATAAAGAAATCAACTGATGACTTTAAAGGGGGGGGAGACACACCCACCACAAATGAAAGTCTTAGAAATAAAAAAGATCTCTAAGTCAAATAAAATTTAAGAGCAAACACAAGCAGATTAGACAGAACTAGCAGAAGAACACCAGGAATTGAAGACAAGATTAAAAATTTATTTTAAATTTAGACAGCAAGAAAGAAAACTGCAACAACAACAAATAGAATCATAACAACATTCAAGCCCACTAAAACATGGTTAGAAATACCAAAAACTAAGAAGGGATCCAGTTGAGGGAGTGAGCAGATTCTAAAAGGAAGAAAAAGGTAGGTGGTGGAAGGAGATTATGATCTGTATGTATCAACATAGTTTTAAAAAGTACCAAAACTATAAATCTGTGGTGTAAAAGAGGGAACTAAGATATATATTGAAGCCATAGGAAATTATTAAGTGAAATTATAGCAAAGATTTCCTAAGAAATGAACATCCAGACAAGCATGGTGGCATATGTCTTTGATCCCAGCACTTTTGAGGCTGAGGTTAGAAGAAGCTTTTGAGGCTGAGGTTAGAAGAAGTGCCATAAATTTGAGGCCAGCCTGGGCTATAGAGTAAATTCTAGGTCAGCCTGAGCTAGAGTGAGATCCTGCTTCAAAGAAAAAAAGAAATGGACATCCAAGAACAGAAGTTATGTAGAAACCAACAGATCCAGAAATGAACCTTTTCATGTCACAATACAGTTAAAAATGCCAACAACACAGAAGCAAACTTGTAGGTATAACTACAGACCTCTCTAAAGAAACCTTAGCAACCCTAACAGAATTATCATGTCCAGCAAAGTTACCTTTTACAACTGGAAGATTAAATATTTTCCATGATATTCATGAACTAGAGCAATCAGTGACTACCAAACCAGAACTGTTTTAGATATTTAAAGGAACCTACATAGAGTAAGAAATACATAAGCTACAAGAGGCTCAATGCAGAATTAATCTCACTAGAATAAAGAAATCAGAATTAGGAAGGAGTCAAACATTATTAAATTAGTAAGCCAGCAAATCACTAAAAGAAAAAAAGACTGAAATTAGTATATACTTTTCAGTAGCAACCCAAAATGTGAGCTCTCTTAATTATAAAAACAGGGCCTGTTTCTTGTTTGTAAAGAAGTTAGCTCACTAGGCAATAGCACACAAAGACTGAAAGTAAAAGGACAAAAACCATTCTAGGCCAACACAATGAAAATGTAAGGAGTAGCAGCTATACTCACAATTAACAGGCTCCAAGCCAAAGTTACTCAGTAAGGATAAAGGATATTATTGAACAATCCACAAAGACATAATGATTATAAATACGCACAGAATTCTGGTGCCTCCAATTTCAAAAAACAAATACTCAATACTAGACATAAAACACCAGACAGGTCCATAGAGTGAGTGACTTCAATAGCCCAATCTCATCAATAAGTGGATGGATATCCATGCAAATACCAATAAAGAAACTTTAGACTGAAACTGTATCACCAATGACATTTCTCGAAAAAAGAACATGTTGCAGACTGTAAAGCAATAAAATAAAAACCCAAATTAAAACAAATCCTCAAAACTGAAATAACTTCTTTGAGCTTATCAGATCATAATGAAATAAAACTTAAAATTAACCAATAGCAAGAAAAACTACAGACAATTTGCAGAATAGTTTTCAATCATCAGTGGGTCACTGAAAAATTCGGGTAAAAATAAAAATTTCCTACAAAGAAACAAAAATAAACACAATTTATGATAACCTTTAGGATATACCGAAAGCAGTCCTATGAGGTCAAGTTATAGCTTTGAGTGCATTCATGAAAAAAAGTCAGGGCAATCACAAATAAAAAATAACGTGACGGCACAATTTAAGGTCTCAGAAAAACAACAACACAAACCCCACAGCAATAAACAAAGAATAATAAAGATCAGGTAAAAATGCAAAGACACTAAGAGGACAATACAATGCCAATCGAGCAATGAGTTGGGTCACTGAAAAAATTTGACAGTCAGCAAGGCATGGTGGTACATGCCTTTCATCACAGCACTTGGGAAGCAGAGGCAGAAGAATCACCATTGAGTTCAAGGTCATCTAGAGACTACATAGTGAATTCCAGGTCAGCCTAGGCTAGGACAAGATTCTACCTCGAAAAACAAAACAAAATGTTAAGATTGACTGTCGAATTAACCAAAAGAAGGAGTCAAGAAGATAAAAATTAATACAATTAGAAATGAAAGTAGATATTTTAGAACAGATAATAGAAAAACCCAGTATGTGGTGAAAAATATTATTTCAACAATGTGGATGAAATAGATTAATTTGTACAAAATGACTCACCAAAAATAAGCCCAAGGCTATGATCACTCTAAGTAGATGAGTAACAGAAATTTAGAAGCCAAGATGGGTGTGGTGGCACACACCTTTAATCCCAGCACTTGGGAGACAGAGGCAGGAGGATTGATGTGAGTTCGAGGCCACCCTGAGACTCCATAGTGAATTCCAGGTCAGCTTCAGCTAGAGTGAGACCCTACCTCAAAAAAACAAATAAACAAAAGAAAGAAAGAAAGAAAGAAAGAAATTTAGAAGCCAGGCAAAGTGGTGCATGCCTTTAATCTCAGCAACTGGGAAGGAGGCAGAAGTAGGAGGATCACCAAGAATTTGAGGACACCCTGGCAGTACATAGTACATAGTGAATTCCAGGTCAGCCTGAACTAGAGTGAGACCCTACCTTGAAAAACTAATAAAATAAAACAAATCTAGTACAGACCTAGAGAGATGGCTCAGTGGTTAAAGGTGTTTGCTTTAAGCCTGTCAACCTGAATTCAATTCCCCAGCACCCACATAAAGCCAGATGCCCAAACTGGAGCATACATCTGGAGTTTGTTAGCAGTAACAAGAGGCCCTTGTACTTCCCCTCTTTGCTCATAAATAATTTAAAAAGAGAAATAATAGTTTCCCAACAAAGAAAAATCAGACTACATGGATTCACTGCTGGATTTTACCAGGCCTTTGCTTCTCAAACTGTTCTACAAACAGAAAGCAAAAGAATGCATCCAAACTAATTTCATAAAGCCAGTTATTACAGTACTATTCTGATATCAAACTAGATAAAGGTGTGACAATAACAAAAAAAAAAGAAAGAAAGAAAACTGTAGACCAGTTTCCTTGATGAAGAGAAATGCAAAAATCTTCAAAAAGTAATGGCTCTCATGCATAGAATCTAGGGTAAAAACCACATGATCATTTTAATATATATAGCAGAAAAAAATGAGACAAAATTCAACATTTCTTCATGTTAGAAAGCCCTGCAAAAGCTGGGAATGTAGCCCATTTGATAAGAGTGCTTATTAACAAGGCACAAAACCTCAGGCTTGAACTGGGTGTGGTGGTGCATGCCTCTATTTCCAGGTGAAAATGAAGGCAGTAGGATCAAGAGTTCAGAGCTAGCCTAGTCCAAGTGACCATGTGAGATTACATCAGAAAAAATTCTCAAGAAAACTAGAAATAGAAGGATCACAGCTCAAGATATTTATGACAAACCAATAATATACTAAATGGGGAAAAGCTAAAAGTTTTTTCTCAAAATTTGGAACACAAGGGTATCAACTCTTTTTGTTCTTTCTTTTAAAATGTTTGTTGTTGTTGTTTATTTATTTATTTGAGAGTGACAGACAGAAAGAGGCAGAGAGAGGGAACGGGCACGCCAGCCACTGCAAACGAACTCCAGATGTGTGTGCCCCCTTGTGCATCTGGCTAATGTGGGTCCCAGGGAATCAAGCCTTGAACTGGGGTCCTTAGGCTTCACAGGCTAAGCAACCTCTCCAGCCCTCTTTGTTTGTATAGTGTTCTACAAGAATTCTTAGCCAGAGCAGTAAGGAAAGAGAAAGATATAAATGACTATTATTAGGAAATGAAGTCCAATTATCCTTATTTGTAGATAATTCTAATTAAAAGTACCCTAATGACTGTTCCAGAAAATACTCAAGGCATCATAAACATTTTCCCCAAAGTAATAGGATGCACAAATCAACAAACAAAACTTGTTAGCTTTTCTATATATTAATGTGAATTATTAATCACATTATTAATCACTGTGACTTTATTATTATTATTATTATTCAGGAAATACTATGAATCAGGAAAAAACTTCTGATCAGACTAGCCTCAAAAATAATAAAATGGGGCTGGAGAGATGGCTTATCAGTTAAGGCGCTTGCCTGAGAAGGCTAAGGATCCACGTTTGACTCCCCAGATTCCATGTAAGCCAGATACACAAAGTGGTGCATGTACTTGAGTTCAATTGCAGTGGCTGTAGGCCCTAGTGTGCCAATTCTCATTCTCTCTCTCTCTCTTATAAAATAACAATTTAAAAAGTGCCTTGGAATACAACTAACCAGTGAGGCCAGAAATTTCTACAATGAAAACATAAAAGATTGAAGAAGATGAAGACATTATACAACCAAAGGATCTCTAATACTAATTAATCATTCAGCAGAATTAGTATGGTGGAATTGGCTATATAACAAAGAGCTATCTATAGATTTAATTCAATCCACAATAAAATTTGAATGACATTTCAAAGAAATAGAAGAATTATAAAATTAATATGAAAGATCTTAAAAAGCTAAAGCTTTCTTTAGGACAAGGTGTATACCTCACAGCAACAGTGAATAAGGTACTAATTCAAAACCAGGCATATGATCACATCAATTAGCCTCCTTGAATGCTGCAATAAGACACCTGAAAGAGTAATTTTAAAAGAGGGAGGATTTATTTTGGTTCATAACTCTAAAGATTTTAGTACATCATGGCAGGAAAGGTATGTTGGGGGGGGGGTGACAGGAAACAGAAAGAAGGAAAGATGAGTGCATTCTTATTTCCTTTCTATTTTCCGCTTATTCAATATTCCCAGCTGTGTCTAACAAATTCACTTTATCCACTCTGGAACTTTTCTTGCACACACATCCAAGAAGGCGTCTCAACAATCTCTTAGGGATGCTGAATAAAGAAAGTTGACAATGAAGGAAATAAGAGGAACCAGAAATAAATTCACACAGCTTATTGTTATTTGATGGTGACTAGGTACTCAAAACATCCAATGGCAATAAGACAGCCTTAACAAACAGTGCTAAAAAAATTGTATATTCATAAAATGAAAGTAGACCCCATGTTTTACTCTCCATAAAAAAAGCAATTCAAAGCCTGGGGAGATGGCTTAGCAATTAAGGCACTTGCTTGCAAAGCTAAAGGACCCAGATTCCATTCCCCAGTATCCAGGTATAGCCAGACGCACAAGATGACACATACATCTGGAGTTCATTTGCAGCAGCCAGAGATCCTGAGCCCCCATTCATTCCCTCTCTCACTCTCTCTATCTGTCTGTCTCTTTCTCTGAAATAAAGAAATTCAAAATATGTCAAAAAGCCAGGCATGGTGGTGCATACCATGAATCCCAGCACTTGAGGATTACTATGAGTTAGAGGTCACTCTGAGACTACAGGTAGGAAAAACAAAAACAATCAAACAAACAAAAAGTATCAAATGCCTTAATGTAAGACCTGAAATACTGAAGCTACTAGAAGAAACATTTCCAGATATCAGCATAAGCAATGATTTTTTGAGTATGACTTCACTAGCACAGGAAAAAAATAGGGAGAATTAGATTGCATCAAATTGTAACCACATGTACAGCTAAGGAAACAATCAACAGAGTGAAGAAAAGCAGCAGCCTACAGAATTAAAGAACATCTTTGGCAGCTACTCATCTGACAATGGAGTAATATTAAGATGAAGAACTCACAAATCAAACACCCTAACAACCTGGAGTTAGTTTGTAGTGACAAGAGGTCCTGGCTCATCTGCATGCATGTACAGTATAGAACGCATGTACAGAACATACTGTTCTCTCTCCATGTAAAAAAATGAGTAAAAATAGTTTTTACAAAAAAATGTAGTCATTCAGTTTGCAAGCAAGTGGATAGAAGTGAAGGACATGATTTTTAACTGAAATAAGTAACACCCAAAGACAAATGTCTTCTCATATGATAAACCCAGACTTAAAACAACAGTGCAGGGGAAGGGGAGATGGCTCATTGCATATAAAGTGCTTGCTGGGCAAGTATGAGGACCTGAGATTGGTTCCCTGAGGCTTGCAAGCTAGCTTGTCTCGCCCAGCTGTTGAGCTCCTGTTTCAGTAGAAGACCCTGTCCCAAAATGTAAGGGAATTTTGAGAAAAGGTAGAAGACAGGAGATAGGTGAAAGAAACTCAGGGGAGGAGCAGGGTATGATCAAAATATATACTATGAAAATGCCATACTTTACAGGATCCCCTTTATAGGATAAAGTGAACCAAGTAGTTATTAAGTAATACTAGTTATAATAATATGGATTGCTAATAATACAAAATGGAAACAATTTTTTTAAGCACATGTCCTTTGAAAGTAATAAATTCCTTATGAAAGATTTAAGAGTAGATGCATAATCAGGGAAAAAAAAATCTAACAAAGACTTGATGAATAGTGTTTCAGAATTTATTAATATATTCCTCAAAGGAGACCTTTTATAATTTCTGTATTTTTGCCAGAGATGGCATTATACCCTATATTGTTTTACATCCTATGACAGGAATGGCAGATCTCAGGAAAAAAATCAAGTTAATATTTTTCCTTTTAAAAAATAAATAAACTGGGCATATATTTGCAAGATAAAAGGCACAACTCTTCTTTTCACTGATCTTTAAGAAACAGCAAAGTAACAATCCCTAAGGCTAAAACCTGGCACAGCCCATTTTCACAGGCCCTGTTTTCCTAAAATATGGAGAAATACAGAATTAGTTTGACATAATATTTTGCAAACTAATAGAAAAAGGAACAAGACTAGTATCTTAAAAATATCACTAATGAACAAGTTCAGATTTTACAGTCTTGACATTATTCTTTAATCTACAGTGTCACTACAATTTGCATAGTCTTTACACATTATTAGGTACTATAAGTAATCTAGAGTTGGTGTAATATACCAAAGGGTGTGAAGAACATAAGCAAATGCTATGGTACTTTATAAGAGGGGTTTGAGCATCCATGGGCTTAAGGAGGAGGGGGAGCGTTGATCTTGGATTTTTCACTTCCAAGACTGTAAATCACAATGTTTTTTCATTACAAAGTAAACAATTTAGGTATTTTATCAAAGTCATAAACTAGATTTTTTTTTTTCCATTTGTTTATTTATATTCGTTTTCGAAGTACAGTCTCACTCTAGTCAAGGATGACCTGTAATACACTATGTAGTCTCAGGGTGGCCTTGAACTCACAGTGATCCACATACCTCTGCCTCCTGAGTGCTGGGATTAAAGGCATGCACCATCATGCTCAGATTTACTTCCCATAAAACATAAAAGCTTAGTTTAGCACATAATCATTAGAAAAGGATCAATGGAGCAGGGTAGAGAAGTATAATGAAATAAATATTCAGCAGAGGTTCAAATAGTACTTACTGCACCAGATGCTGCACCTGAAAAAGTGCAAAATATGCATAATGTTAATTCTTAACAATTTCAGTATTTATTCCTCCCCGCCCTTACTATGAAGATAATAGCATTGTTCCACATACTTCTGTAGTTGCTCTTATATATATTTGCCTTACTAATAAAGACCAGATGTTGGTAAAAGGGAAAAAACCTGTGCTAAGGTTTATAGACTCCTATGATTACAAAGACCAAATAGGTTAAATAAAAAAAAAGACTGAAAAGAGCTAGAAGTCTAAGGAAAGCACATGTTCCACATCTATAGCTACACTTCATTCATTTTACAAATAGCATCTACTATGGTAAAAAGGACTATTAAGCACTGAAATTCATATAGTCCTATTTTCCAACATAAATTCTAAATGATTAATCATTACAAAATTTTTATTATAAATATTATGAGGCCATGACTAACTTCTATTGTCAACTTTTAGATTAAGAATTAAAACAGCCAGGTGTGGTGGTGCACATCTTTAATCAGAGCACTCGGGAGGGAGAGGTGAGAGTATCACCATGAGTTTGAGGCCACCCTGAGACTACATAGTGAATTCCAGGTCAGCCTGGGCTAGAGTGAGACTCTACCTTGAAAAAACAAAACCGAAACAAACAAAAAAAAGAATTAAGACAGACATGCTATGGCAGGTCTGAGAGCATTTCCAGGAAAGATTGATGGAGGGAGGAAGACCATCCATCAGAATGGGCAGCCCTTTCTGTGGTAGACAATATATAAAGACGCTACAAGTCAACGTTGACTAAAGACCAATGGCACTCAAGGAATCCCCTAGGCCTTCAGCACCAGATTGGGGCCGCTAAAGCATCAAGACTCATAGACTTAACAACTACTGGGTACTGTGACTCTCCATCCTGAAGATGGCCATTGTTGGACTGAGCTCAAATATCCTATAAGCAGAAATCTCATAAAAATTCCCTTTAAATACATATACATTTTCACTCTATCAGTTCTGTTCCTACAGGGAACCCTAACTAATCCTGGGGCAAAGTTTTCTGCACAATGACTTTGACCAGAATGATTGATGATTTGCTAAGAATTGATCATATTTGTATGATTATGAGACATTTAAAACACACTAGGGACTGATCATAACAGGCCAAGAGACAGTACTTTTATTCCTTGTTATAACATGGCTGCCCATTTCCAAATGAGGCACACCACACATAGTATACATACCTGCTGCTACATCCATACTATTTACTCCTGGCTGCAAGAGGAAAAATGAAATTACTAATATGCACCTCACTTAAACTACATCTTATACAAGTTACTCCTGAGCCAGTAATTCTTAAGTATCTAAATCAAAGAATAAAGTTTTAATAATCTTACTTCCCGAGCTTGGCATAAATTTTAAGATTAGCAAGTTAGGCTTACTTAAGCACTATAATGTGTTATAAAGTCATCATGTGTACATAAATCCACCAGCATGTTTCTCTCAATTACAAAATCTAGAAAGCTTTAAAAACCAACTCTTCAATTACAGCATCAAAGCTTATATACTTATTGTGTCAAAACCTGTCCTAAATAAAGACAAAACTTTATAACCCTCATTTATCCCACTATATAGTTAACGTCTATAAGTTTCACTATAGAAATAGTATAAGAAATTATAAGCATTTTCCTAGATGCTACAGTAAAGTTTTATAAAATTTACTTATTTATTTGAGACAGAGTATGGGTGCATCAGGGCCTGTTAACCACTGCATAGGAACTCCAGACTCATGTGTCACATTATGCATCTCACTTTATGTGGGTACCAGGGACTCAAACCTGGGCTGGCAGGCATTGTGAACAAACGCCCTTAATGGCTGAACCATCTTTCTCAGCCCCAGGAAATTTTTACGTAACATAATATGCTCAAACATTTTTTTTTAGGTTTCTGTGAGCTTTATTTTGACTTTCCATATTTTATTAAAAGCATACTTTGCATTGATCCATCTTTTCTCTCCTCTCTACCCCATCTCTGCAGGAGGCCATCCTCAGTGGGGTGCTAGTATTCAAATTGGGTCTTGTGATATCTAAATATATTTAATAATTTTTTCCTAGCACCCAATAAATGTCACTTTTGAAAATGTTACTACAGATACAGTTCTGACACAAATATTTTCCAATATGCTGGTCTGTCTGATACAGAATTAATTTAATCACTAAGCATGCTCATATTTTATAATGGCAATATTGAAAAAAGAGTCTATCACTCAACTCTTTAAAACTTTCAGTGTAATTTCCATATTACGTTTTAATACTTATAAAGCACTTGAAAGTTAATGATTTCCTATGTAGTACATGTGCATTACTTTTACCAGGTAAAAGTAATCAAAGCACAGGAAATGAATGCTTTTACAAGCTTACCGGTAAGGCAGGTTGCATGGATGCCTGAGACATATGAGACATCATCATTCCTGGCATTACTGAAGACATCATTCCAGGCATCTAAAATAAAAGTAAAAAAGGTTACCGTGGAAGACAACAACACTGCATGTGACTACCCACAACTTATGAATAAAAATCACTGAAACTATATGCTACTATAATGCTTGTTGAATGAAGTACTTTATACAGGATATATTTCAATACTTATGTTAGAGCTGACATGGTCAAAACTACTTTAAAAAGTAAATTTAAAAATATGGGCTGTTATAGTATTTCTAACCCAAAAATGAGACTATTAATTTTCTTTCATTGTTAGTTGAGCATTTTTCCTCCCTCTTTAACAATAAAACCTAAAACAAGAAAAAAAGTCTTAACCTTTGACTTGTATCTACATTAAATAAATTTTACAGCAAATCTGGTCCTTCACAATATCTTAAAGGTGCTTAAAATCTAAACACTGGCTGAGCATGGTGGCGCACACCTTTAATCCCAGCACTAGGAAGACAGAAGATCACTGTGAGTTTGAGGCTACCCTGAAGCTCTATAGTGAATTACAGGTCAGCCTGGGCTAGAGTGAAAGCCCTACCTTGGAAAAAAACAAAAAACAAACAAACAAACAAAAAAACACATTATTTAAAGGTTTGGTTAGAAGAATGTGATGGGCTACTTGGAATATGTGGTCAAAACATTTAAAACATAGCATTAAAACAAAGCACAGGATTTTAAAACAGAAGCCTCCATAAGCAGAGTAATAGCAAATAAATAACATGATGAGGAAAAAAATGTAACAAAAAAGAGAATTTGGCTATCTCCCCAAACCATATACCCTTCCAAACTAATATATTCTTACAATTTTATGTTTAACAAACAATGGTAAATTAAATCAGGTTAACCAGTCATGAGGAGAGCATCCATAAGCATAGTGGGTAACAAAGAAACAGCCTGCTACTTAAAATGACCTACATATAAATAAAAAAATTAGCATCATATCAAAAATTAGAATTCTAAGTTAATTTCAGACATCACAGTTTAAATATAAGAGAGAAACAATAATTTCTCCAAATAATGAAAGGGATTTCTAAAAGTAAGGTTAAAAAATGTCTACAATGTGAGAACTTTTTGTCATGCAAACAAAATATTGGATAAATCATTCTAACTTCAATTAAAATATTGTCTTCATAACACAAAGATAAAATCCCATTTTAAAGGCAAAGCCACAAACTCCCTACATAGAAACTTTACTAGTCCAGCCCAGTTAGAGAAAATAATATTTAAAATTATTAAAGAGCATATAAAGCTTAGCAAAATTTTGTCTTCATATCTTTAACTTTAAAACACCTAGAAAACTTTCTTTAGAGTAGAATGCACAGTTATGGTTACAGAATGATACTTAATGGCAAAAAAAATTGCTACATCCTTTTTCCCTATTCTCTAAATTCTAGGAAGTAGTAAATACTAGTTGTACTCTGTTTAACCCAACAAATTTATTTCCTCAAATTCTTACATTGTATGAAAGTGAATCTTCTGTAAATAAGTTATTTTTAAAATATTTTGTTTTTATTTATTTATTTGAGAGCCAGAGAGATAGAAACAAAAAGAGAATGGGCACATCAGGGCTTCTAGTGGCTGCAAACCAACTCCAGATGCATCTGGTTTATGTGGGTCCTGGGCAGTAGAACCGTGGTCCTTTGGCTTTGCTGGCAAGCATCTTAATGCTAAGCCATTTCTCCAGCCCATATTATATTTTAAATAAAAACTGATGCTATGAACATAAAATTGAAGAACAAAAGAATCAACATGCAAGATACTGTATTTCATTATGAATTGCTCTTATAATAATCTAACTTTAGAGTTCCCATAGAGAACTGAGCTCACAGAAAGCTATTTCACAAAACCTAAACTTGTAACATTTGTGAATGGTACAATGATTCAAATTCCTATTAATTCCACCACACAAAACATAAAGGCACATTTTTATTCTTGTCTTCGAAGTTGAATTCTTTAAGAAGATTTCTATTTATGCCACTTACTTGGCAGCACCATCAATTCAGGCACAGAAAGTTTCCCAAGGCATCTATTTCTTTTCCTTTCTTTTTTAATTTTTTGTTTATTTTTATTTTTTTTATTTGAGAGCATGAGAGAGAGAGAGAGAGGGAGAGAGAAGGAGGGAGGGAGGGAGGGAGAGAATGAGTGCCTCCAGCCACTGCAAATGAACTCCAGAGGTGAGTGACCCTTTGTGCATTTGGCTAATGTGGGTCCTGGGGAATCAAGCATCAAACAGGCTTCACAGGCAAGCACTTAACTGCTAAGCCATCTCTCCAGCTCTATTTCTTTTCTTTACTTTTTTGTTTAAACATCACAGTATTATATTAATGGAAATGAATGCAGGCTGTAAACCTCTGAAAAATGGATTGTGGTTTTCAAGCTTCAGAACTCATTTGTCTCCTTCTCTCTTTCAAACCAAAACTCAGACAGACAGACACACACACAATAAGAAAAATCCTAGCATGGTGACATACACCTTCAATACCAGCACTCCAGAGGGTAAGGCAGGAGGATCACTGTGAGTTTGAGGCCAGTCTGGGAACTACAGAGTGAGATCCAAGTCAGCCTAGACTACAGAAGAGCCTATCTCATAAATCACACCCCCCTAGTCAAGTTTCTTTGCTGTTACTTATGCAGAGTAAGTTATGTTCTTACTTCTCATGGAGAGTATGGACAGTTGTTTTTTTTTTTTAATTTTTATTTATTTATTTGAGAGCGACAGACACAGAGAGAAAGACAGATAGAGGGAGAGAGAGAGAATGGGCGCGCCAGGGCTTCCAGCCTCTGCAAATGAACTCCAGACGCGTGCACCCCCTTGTGCATCTGGCTAACATGGGACCTGGGGAACCGAGCCTCGAACCGGGGTCCTTAGGCTTCACAGGCAAGTGCTTAACCGCTAAGCCATCTCTCCAGCCCTGGACAGTTTTAACTAAGAGTAAAATTTCCTATTTTACATGTTTTTTTCTATTTTAGAATGACATGTTGGTTTAAAATAAGATTAAAAAATAAAATGAAAATTCTTAATTGCTATAATAGTATTAAAATAAATTTCACGAACTACAGTCTTAAGTCTACAAAGTGGTTCACATGAGCTTAACAGGAACCATACTACAAAACTGAAACAAATCAAAACATGTACTGGTATTTTTAAATAACTCCCACTTCAATTACTTTAGGAAACATGTTAGGTGCCATAATTAGAATTCTTGGTTGTTGGAATAAGACACAAAGAAAATATGAGACAGGCAAAAAAAGAAGTAACTAAATTCCCTAAAATATTAAAGATCTGAATTTTAAGAACATTTTGGCACCTTCTGAAATCATAATTGATATATCTGATATACAAGTGACCAATTATTTATATACAAACTGCATATGTTCTGTATATATTTTTATTTCCTATTTACTTAATGAGAAAAGTTTTAAAATACTTTATTAAGATGTATTCATGCAAGGCATGATGGCACATGCCTTTAAACTCAGCACTCAGGAGGCCGAGGTAGGACTGCTATGAGTTCAAGGCCAGCCTTAGATTAAATAGTAAATTCCAGGTCAGCTTGTGCTAGAGTGAGACACTACCCTAAAAAAACAAAATAAATAAATAATAGTAACATCCTACCTGTTCAGTCACTCTTAGCATTCTATAGATATACATGAGCATGTTTTGCAGTGCACTTCAAAAATAACCAAGAAGTGGGCTGGAGAGATGTCTTAATGGTTAAGGCACTTGCCTGCAAAGCCAAAGGAACCAGGTTCAATTCCTCAGGACCCACATAAGGCAGATGGACAAGGTGACACATGCATCTGGAGTCCCTGGTGTACCCCTTCTCTCTCTGCCTGCCCCTATCAAATAAATAAATAATAATATATCTATACACACATACATATAAACTTTTTTAAAAAATAGCAAGGACTTTAACAAATAGTGTCAAAGATATAGCAATAAGTTGTACACAACAAAAATATTATATGAAAAAACCAAGAAGTTCATGAAAGAACATGCCCAATTTTTTCTTCATAATTTCTTAATTTTTTGTTGTTGTTAAGAGTTGTTGTTTTAAGCCTTACAAAAAATCATCTGAAGAAACTTCTACTAAATCTGGATGACTTTTTAAACCTTTGTTGCTATAAACTTATAGTTGCAAACTGAAAATGTGTAATTCTACTCTAGTTTCTTTACTAGATTCTTTTTAATGTGCTAAAGTAAAATTCTACAAGTTTATGTATACGTATAACAGGATAACTAGTATAATATTTCTAGTTTATTTTTAAATATTTTAATTTATTACTTGCAAGTAAAAGGAGAGAGAAGAGATAGAAGAGAGAGAAAATGTGAATGTATACCAGGGCCTCTAGCTGCTGCAAACCAACTCCAGATGCATGTACCACATTGTGAATCTGACTTTACAGGGGTACTGGAGAATGGAAACAGGGCTGTTAGGCTTTACAGGCAAGCTCCTTAACAGCTAAGTCATCTCTTATCTATTTCTATATGTCTATTTATTTCAGCCATAAGATAACTAAGGGTCTGTGTTTCATTTCTCAATAGCCACAACACTGCTAAGTCCTCTGAGACCTCTGACCTGATTAACTTCAATAATCCTTTTACTATTCTCATTTAAGTTACCACAATTTCTCCTCCTTTCTCCTCCACATCTGTAATAATCACCCGTATTGAAGTGAGGTGGTTCAAAAGTAGGTAAATAACCCTGTTGGTCTGTCCTTACAGTGAGCACACAGAGCATAATATTATTTAAAATCAAGTATCTGAGCCAGATAAGTGGTTCATGCCTATAACCTCAGCACCTGGGAGAGTGAGGCAGGAGAATTACAGCAAGACTAAAACCAGCCTGGCCTACACAGTAAGTTTCAGGCCAGTCTAGAGATACAGAGGTGCTACACAAAAATAACAACAACCCCCCCGCCAAACTGTGGTAGTTCGAATATAGTGTCCTCCAAAGCCTTGTGTTTTTCATTAAACTTCATACTTAATCCCCATTTGGTGAGCCTTGCTGGAGGTTGTGTCATTGATGGAGCACCTTGAGCCCAAGTAGGAAAATCATTACCTTGACTCCTGTTCACCTAGAGAAATATAAAGTACCATGCAGCACATACACCTTTAACCAAGTACTTGAACAACAAAGTCAGAAGGATTGCTGTGAATTTCAGACCAGTCTGGGGACTGCCTGGTGAGCTGAAATCAATCTGGACTACAAAGTGACTCTGAGGCCAGCAAGACCTCACCTCAAAAAGTGAAAAATATGTAAGCAGGGCATGGTGGCACACACTTTTAATCCCAGCACTCGGGAGGCAGAGGTAGGAGGATTGCCATGAGTTCGAGGCCACCCTGAGACTCCATAGTGAGTTCCAGGTCAGCCTGGGCTAAGAGTGAGACCCTACCTTGGAAAACCAAAACAAACAAAAAAATAGAATAGAGCAATATAAATAAGACTTTTTGATAAATATCCTAGATAAAAGGTCAACAATATCTTCACGTATTATACTGGTGCAGAAAAGAACATACTTGCCAGTACTTAAAAATTCTTTACTATACTAAACATTCTCAATTCCACCTGTTATTTGTGGTTTCACAACTCTTTCCTATGTTCAACTCCTGGGTCTGGAAGAATTGGGTGAAAAATTCCAAATATATGTTAAATTGTGTGCTATTCCTAGTGTGATCAAATCTTGAATCCACTACTTAAGATGAGTTGTCAGTCATCCTCTTTTAGCATCTACATGCTATATATGCACAGGACCCCACTCATAGCTGTCTTGGATATCAGATCAACTGTAGATACGGCAGTGCTTGTATTCATGTGTTCAAGTAACCCTTATCTTACTTAACAGCTGTAAACAAGTGCAATGATGATGTGAAGGAAGTGAGAGCAGAACACTTGGAAGAAGCAACACAAACATAGCAGGGTACTTCAGCAAAAACAGATCATATATGTAAGGCTGCAGGAATCCACTGGGAATCTAGGAATACATACACCTCAGGTGAAAGGGCATTAATATAGCTACCCTTTGAGGAGCTGAGGAAATTAAGTCAATCATTTATATGCTCTTATGATGTTTTATAAAGAAGTAGCCTAGCACAACTGTTAAGTGTCTAAAAGACTGTCAGAATTCTATTATCGCCTACCCAACTAACAGCTTTGTGATCTTGGGCTGATTTGATCTTGATCTCTGGACCTCCACTTCCTATCAGTTGCAAAATATTACCCAGTAAGATTTACTGTAGTGAACAAAAAGAAATAATGAATGCAAGGCACTTAAAATAGTGCTCAAATATATGAGAGCTATTAGAGCTGTTCCTCAATATGCATGTTCTAGGACCCCTCTGCATCAGTAGACACTAAAATCTCCAAATGCTCATGTCTCTAATATAAAGTGCCATAGTATTTGTCTTCAATCTATGTGTAAATTTTAAATCACATCAAGATGTCTTGTATCATTACATAACACAATATAAATGCTATGGAAATCTCTATCATATTATTTAGAGATTTATAAAAATATATAAACATAATCAGTACAATTTTAATTCTTTTTCTAAATGTTTTTGCTAATTGTTGGTTGGCTCTGCAGGTGTAGCCAATGAGAACATTGAAGGCCAAATGTGTTTTATTATCACTATTCTCTACCTTATATGATTAAAGGATGTTCTACATACATGTGGTGCATGCATCTGGAGTTGGTTTGCAGCAGCTAGAGGCCCTGGTATACATTCTCTTACCCATTCATACCTATCAGGCATCTTGTTATCTAAAGGCATCTATGAAATACCATAATATAATCACCTTCAACCGAAATACATGTAATAAGTATCACAATTATTACTGGCTCTGCAATGTCAATGTATAACTTTATAGGAATCACTTTTAGCAACTGCAACCTGCAATCACTTTTCAAATGCAAGATCAAATTCAGTAGCGTTCTTGAATGTATTTATCTGAATATGAAGGCAAAATTATGATTTTAACAGATTTTGTAACAAAAACGTAGAAATGAAACTGAACTAAAAATGAGTCCCACTGTATTTTTACAAAGAAAGAACTGGGGAGAGGACTCAGTGGGTCATAGTATTTTCTGTGAGCACATAAGGATCTGAGTTTAATCCCAGCACCACATAAAAAGCTGGGTATGACCATGAATGCTGGTAACTACAGGGCTGAGGGGATTAGACCTAAAAGGATCACTGAGGTCTCCTGGTCAACCATTCTAAGAGGAAAAAAGGGGAGCTTCAGTTTCATTAAGAATCCTGGTTTCAACAAATAATGACAGAGGAGGATAGGCATCTGTACACACACGTACATATACCTCTACCCCTGCTCCAAAGTTCTAAACATAACTAGGGATATACAGAAAACTGATGTTTCAAGTCATACAGAATTAAAGACTTTCAAATTTACACCAAAAATTCATCTAAGCCTTCTTTGGAAACAAGACCATAATTAACCTCTGGTCCCTAGTCCTTCATGCTAGATGCAATATTCCATGCAACTAAATCTTTACACTTTATACATAACTTTACAGACTGTCATCTACTAAATTAAATGCAGTCATGTATTTAAAAAATGGGGACACCCGGATAAATGCATCATATGATTTTGTCATTGGGCAAACATGAGTACATGTACATAAGCCAAGATGGTGACAGTCACTGGATGTGACCATTTGATCAAGAGCCTTGGTAAGCACAAGATGCATTAAGGCTGCTGTACATGTAAGATGACATGCTGTTTAACAGTAATCCTGTTTGTTTTTTTTTAAAGATTGTCCTTTTTTTCCTTTAAAGTAATTTTTATTATTTATTTATTTGAGAGCAAGAAAGAGGTAATGAGAGAGAGAGAGAGAGGGGGGGGGGGGAGAATGAGAATGAATATGGATGTGCCAGGGCCTCCAGCCATTGCAAACAAAGTCCAGATGTTTGTATCCTCTTGTGTATCTCGCTTATGTGGGTCCTGGAGAATCGAACTGGGTTCCTTTGGCTTTGCAGGCAAATGCTTTAACTGCTAAGCCATCTCTCCAGCCCAGTAAACTTGTTTTTTAAGTAAGAGTACATGGTAAACTAAAAACCAACGTATCATGGTGAACACATGAATTAGTTAACACAGTCCATCAGTATCATGATCAAATATTATGTACTATACATAACTTTTGAGTTACTCTTTTATATAGCTAGAAGTACAGTATTTGTTTATATTAACATCACCATAAACAGAGTAATGCTATTTTGTTATGACTACAGAACAGCTAGCATATCAATAAGCCATGACTTTTTTCAGTGCTATATTCTTAAGAGACTACTGCTATATATATGGTCTGTGGTTGAACAAAACATCTTTATAGGTACATTACTGGAAAATCTGGCTCATACATACCTAGACAAGATGGTACAGCCCACTGAGCTAGACCACAAGCTTGTACATCATGTCAGTACATACTGAATGATGCAGGAAACTATAACACGAAGTGTTTGTGTCTCTAAACATAGAAAAGGTACAGTAAAAATATCTAGTTATGGAATTTTTCAGCTCCATAATCACCTTTTTGCACTGACAATGGACTGAAACATTATGATGTAGCACCGGACTGTTTAAGATCATAAATATATCAGAGCCTGGAAATGATTGAAAAGTCTCATTTCAAAGAGGCAACAACTTCTCAATACCACATGGCCAAACCTACCAGTCCAACCTGTGTTTTCAAACAAGAACCTAAAGCTCTGAAGACCAGGTCTTAATAAGTATCATACTACCTGTATCAAGAATTTATTTTAAGATAAATGGTAGAAATTTTTTTAAAAAGAAAAAAAAAATCAAAGTTTTGAAACAGCAAGCTGTATTTCAACTCAAGATAGCCCTCAATTACTGGCATGATCTCTTGTCCCTTAACAGTCAGTATAACAGCATCATTCCCACCTGGAAAAGATTCAGATTTCCACTTTGAGTCAACCAAGAAGTAACACAAGTCCTTTTAAGCCCACCAATTCAAAATACATTATTGGCTGCTAAATACAATCAGCTACTGTTTAAAATAAGTAAGTGATAACTGATGGTAACTTGACTATAGAAGGAAGCAAATATAAATGATTCATGTCCATGTTTTCAAATGTACAGAAATAGCCTAGCAGCTCTACCAGCAGTGAGATGACAGAAACACTATAACAGGCATCTCAAAAATGCCTTAAGTTTCAAAGAGAAGGATACAAATGACTCATCTTTACATTACAACCTAAATGTTTATCGATTTAAAAGAAATATGAAGCAGAAGGCAAATGAAAGGGTAAAGACAACTTCTACAGGGAAGCAATCAACTCATTATTACTTGTAAACCTTTAACACTCTGGCCTATTTCTCTAGGTTAGCTATGGAATATGTATTTGTATGTACCAAGTTTCACTGCTTAAGGAGAATATTACTTATGATTCAAAGTAATGGGCATCAACATTTCGAAGAGATCAAATTAAAAAACAAGTGAGCCTGTTGACATTTGTTCCCTCTTGCTTTGAATCAACTTTTAATGAATATATTTGCTACACTATACAAGACCCCTCATTTATGTGTTAATACTAACTCATTTCAGCATTGCCTTTTCTCCTAAAGAGCAAACTGAATGGATAAATGGTCCTAATTCAGCATATTTTTAAAAAAATGTTAATTCCATGCAATGTGTTAAAGAAAGCAAAATAAGAGAAAGTGGAGGGGGAGGGACACTGCTGGGGAAAAGAGATATGAAGAGAGTGTCAGATAAAATATAAATACTGAGTAAAACTTTTAAAAGGCTTCTGTAAGACTTCCCAGTATCTGGGTAAATACTGCCTTTTGGGTCTCTTAAGAGGGAGGGGTACTGTCTATTCTTCTAAACTGAGAGTCTCCAATCGCTGCAAATACTAGTTGTGCTAGTAAAACCTTTTAAAATGTGATCAGTCTAAGTTACACACATTAGATCTGGGCTAATGTACTTTAAAAAATATGTTTCTTGTTGTCACTTGTTAATATCCAATTCAGTGGCACAGATTCAATTCTGTAGCCACCCAAAGGTAAGGTTAATTAAAAAACCAAACAATACATGTTTCTCATCAGATAAATTTAATATGTTATTACACTGGTTATCTCCTAACGGCCTGCATTCCAGATAATCTACTTTATGAAAAACTACGAGATAAAGCCACAAATACAACTTGCCTATTACTAGTGTTTTAGATTTGTTGACCAAAAATGTTACTAATTAATTTCAGCCTACCTACCTTTTTTTGGCAAATGAAAAGACAGTGGTAAAGAGGCAGATACTAAAAACACTAAGTGGCAACAATAAGTGACCTCTAGACACACCCACATATACACAGGCAAGTTATCAATGACTAACCTTGCAGCTCATAGTGTAAAAACGTATCTATTTGGTTCATTCATTTAATAACTATTTTACTAAGTACTAGTGATGTGCCAAGAACTATGCTCAGCACCTATAAACTTCTTACAAAGTACAGAACCTGGCTCCTGTTCCTTAGGTTATAAGCTGTTACTTACAAGAAAACAGCAAATAAGAAACCATTTTTAAAAAAAGGGACAATGTCAGTAAGTGCCAAAATAAGTGAAACTGAGAGTTCCAAGCAGGTTACACAGGTTTTTAACCTTGACCTTGTAGATAAGAAGACAAAATCCTAAGCTTTAAGTCATGAATTCATTTAACCAGTAGAGTACCACAAAGACCACTCTGGGTTCAGATTAGGTGATGTGAAAACATGCATCTTTGAATACTGCACTGACAATCTATAGGCAATCTTTCAAAGTGAAACTGCGGAATTTAAATACTATGTCACAGGTACATAAAAACATTGAGATTCTTGAGCAGAGATAACATGATTTTTAATACTGATTGATTGGAGAGGATAAAGCAACAAGCTTGAAGCAAGGAAATGAGCTCAAAATTTGTCAGACATTCTAGGCATGCAGAGGCGGCAGCTTGAACTGTTAGAGTCTATGAGAGCCTGACTTACTCAATATTAAAATAATAAAAATCATTTGTAAAAAGCAATTAGTTATGTATCAGTTTATTGATCAATCACCACCTAAAATAACTGAATGATAAGTCAAAAAGGCATTACTTAGGAAATTTTATTTCCACATCAAAACACACAACTCTCACATCTATTATCAATTTGTCTGAATTTGTGGGCTATTACAAAAACCTGAACAGAAAAAAAAAAATGTGAACGGGCCAAACATGAGGATGCACACCTTTAATCCTAGCACTGGAGAGGCCCAGGTTGGAGATTCACTGTGAGTTCAAGGCCACCCTGAGACTACATAAGTGAATTCCAGATCAGCCTAGGCTAGTGAGACCTCCAAAAACAAGGTAACAAAACAAAACAAAACAAAAAAAATCTGAACAGGATCTTAAGGCTCTTAAATTTGTCTCATTGAAGAAAGAATTTTAAGATTCAAAAGGGAAAGAGCCGGATAGTATGACTATGTTGGACAAAAGCAGGATCATGTAATACAGAAGACAAATTCAATGTTTTAGTCCACTTTCTACACAAAAAAGGATTTTTGTTTTCTTTTTTGGATTTAGGGTCTCACTCTGGTCCAGGCTGACCTGGAATTCACTATGTAGTCTTAGGGTGGCCTCAAACTCTTGGTGATCCTATCTCTGCGGCCCAAGTGCTGGGATTAAAGTCGTGCGCCACCATGTCCAGCTTTAAGAGCAAAATATGTACTATGTATACACAGCTTCATGCATGACTGTTGTGTGTGTGTTTGTTTTTTCAAGGTAGGGTCTCACTTTAGATGAGGCTGACCTGGAATTCACTAGTCTCAGGGTGGCCTAAAACTCATGGTGATCCTCCTACCTCTGCCTCCTGAGTGCTGGGATTAAATGTGTATGCCACCACACCCGACCATTGTTTGTTTTTATTTTTAAGGCAGGGTCTCACTCTAGTACATGCTGACTTTGAACACTGAAGCCTCAAACTCATGTTGATCCACCTCTCTCTCTCTTTCTCTCTCTCTCTTGAGTACAGGGATTAATAGCGTGCACCACACGTGGTTATCAGGCTAGAACTCCCTTTTGCTATGTCTACTAGAAAATTTTGAGTATAGCTCCTAGGCAGGAAAAAAAAAAGAGTTCATTTTCATAATATAATTTTAAGTAATCCCCACCATTATTTTTATATCAAAGCTTATATAGTTTGTACAGTACCTTACAGCTGTTAACATCCTGAAATTGTATAAATTCCTTCCTCATAAAGTTAGGTACACTAGCAAGGAATTTCATCTACGAGATAGATAACCAACATAAACTTAAGACCATAATAATTTAGCAAATGAAGACTGCCACCAATTTTGGTCCTCAGTAGGTACCAGCAAGATATCCTAATTACAAGTGGTTGATACAGTCATCCTTTGACATCTAAGAGGGACTGGTTCCAGTACAGTGGTGCATAGCAAAATCCAGATAGCAGTCAGTCCTTTATAAGTATAATAAAATGGCACAGTACTTGCATATGACCTATATATATTCTTTTGTATACTGTAAACTATCTCTAGATTTACTTACATTACTTAATATGATATACATGCTGTGTGTATACATATGTATAAAAACATACATATACACAAAGATACATATATACACACCTCTGATACAGTTGTTGCATTATGACTAGGGAATGACAATGAAAAATGTCTTAAAGGGAACAAGTTGGAAAAAGGAAGGGGATCAGTGGGAGGGGGACAAGAAATACTAGGGAGGTGAATGCCATCAAAATAATTATAAAAGTGTCATAATAAAACCCAGTATGTATAATTAACATGTGCTACTAAACAAACAAGTGTGTACAAATTTATATTTCAAGTACTTTTAGTTGAGTTAGTTAAATCCACGTATGTAGTACCTGGCACTGAGGAAGGGCCAAACAGGTTATATAACTTTCAGTCCCCAAATCTGAAGAATTTTTTAATTAACATTTTAAAACTGGATAACAGAACCCTACAGTCATTGCATTGATAGAGACACCTTGCTTCTTAATTATCTTCTCATTAACTAATAGTTACTACTCAATAATTAAGAGCATATGCAGACAGAAGGAATGATACAAATTATTACTAAGAGAATGCTTACAGAGCCTCAGGTAAAATTCCCAGGTAAGTTGAGGATCCACATTATCCATGGTTATTTTTTTTCTTTTTTCTTTTTTTTTTTTTGAGGTAGGGTTTCACTCTAGCCCAGGCTGACCTGGAATTCACTACATAGTCTCAGGGTAGCCTTGAAACTCGAGGCAATCCTCCTACCTCTGCCTCCCGAGTGCTGGGATTAAAGGCGTGCGCCGCCACGCCCGGCTTTACCCATGTTCTTTTAATCTCATTATAAAGCTGAACTAAGGATGAGCTAGCTTTACCAAGATTTAAGACCCATATTTTTTAAATAGTAAGAGGTGGAGGGCAAAAGACAATGAGCTAATTTTGAAAAAACAATGGCAACTCTCTAGAGACCCTTAGCACTGACCTAAAATATTCATTATCCTCTCATGAGTCAACCCAGGGAGAACTAATTCTAAACATCTAAATAATCAGGTATACTTTAAGTGCATAGAATATATTGGTCTAGAAAGAGCAGAGGAAAGTCTTAAGGCAAACTTCAGAGTATTTTATTAGATGTATAAAAGTAGCAGGTAAGCTTATTTATTTAAGAAAGTGGTCAATGACATAGCTAGAGAGAAAGGGCCATCAAACAAACTATAACCAGCTTCTGCCAATGAAGTACATGAAAGTACTTTTCAAGAACAAAATCTGCATTTTTACAAGAAACGATTAGCTGGAGTGTCTTGGCTTTGGTAGTGCAAAAGCACCACTACAGCAAGGGTATGCAGGTCAATCCCTTGCAAAACTTACCTTGATTGGCCCCATGGAAACAGAAGGCCCCAGAAAAGAGAGAAGCATCTGGCAGTAGCAAATTGTTTTATTTTATCTTTCTGTGGAAAGAAACTAATTTTAAATAAGAACCAGAGCATTGAAAGAATAAATGTTTTAAGCTCATTATCTAGTTACAGCAGATCTACCAAGACAATAAGAAGAGCTTCTTGCTGCTTAGAGATGGAAAGAAACAGAAGAGGAATCAGAGTTGTCTTTGTATCTTCCAGGGAGTTTTAAAACTTTGTCATTCCAGACTAATAGAGTAAGAGTTTTACATAAGGAACTCCTGCAGGCAGTATCTTTTCAGTCTTGTGACTTTGAACAAAGATATTTTTTACTAAATAAAAGGCTATATTTCACATAAAAAAGAGGAAAACCACTTGACATTGAGCCATTCTTCTCTTAAGAATAAGGGGTCATAACAAGCTCCGTTTCCACTGTAATGTCACCAATAGCTTTAGTCATCAAAATGATTAAATAATTATCAGAATAAACAGTACTCACTAGCTAAAGAAAATATGTAATTAATTGGTTTTTAAAATATTTTGCCAACCTTAATTTTCAATCATTTATCCAAGATACTCGAAGAGATATAACCAAGCCACCTAAAGATGTATGTTTTACAGAACCTAGCAAAGGGCACACAAGTACTCATGTTAAGTGAGCCCATGGATTTTCTTGGATGCGTCTCTAAAAACTCAGTTCTACTGGGCTGGAGGGATGGCTTAGAGGTTAAGGCGATTGTCTGCAAAGCGAAAGGACTGAGGTTTGATTCCCCAGCACCCACTTTAGCCAAATGCACAAGAGGGAGCATGAGTCTGGAGTTCGTTTGCAGTGAATGGAGGCCCTGGTGTAGCCCTCCCCACTCCTTTCTCTGTCAAATACATAAAATATATTTTTTAAACTCAGTTCTACCAATCACTGAGTCAGCATTAAATCTTTTCATTCAAATCACTTGCACATAATAATATCCACTTACAACTTAAGCTAGAGATAGAAGGGGCAGCTCATAAGCAGGTGTTCAGAAGCAGTAAGCATTTTTAAAAATTGCATAAATAGGGAATTTACCTATTTGGCAAGTCCTATGGAGAATCAGTTATAAATCACAAAATCCCCTGAAGCTCCCCCATGGAGGAAGATATTTCAGAAACAAAATCATTGCAAAAGAAAAGCCTGAAAATTTACTATTTTTCTTATGTTACTTATGCAGTTACATGGACCACCAAAATAAGTTGATATACCTGATATTTACTCTTCGAATATTAACTATAATAGACGCGCGTGAAAAAGATATTACATTAAAAAGCCTGGATGTACACTCTCACTTTGAAGTTCAGAAAAATGGAATTCACTATGTACTTTCAGGCTAGGCTTGAGCTCACAGTGATCGTCCTATCTAGCTTTCTTGAATGCTGGGATTAAAGGCATGTGCTACCATACCTGGCCAGTAAAAATTTATATATAAATTTTTCATTACATTCAAAATTTGGCAGCAGTCATGATTTAGCATTTGTCTTACTTGAAAACATTATGTGCATGTAAACTGATCCTTAAACAGCTACAAATACAGTATTGACATAGGTTTTTAAATCTTGATACAATAAAGCCTGAGTCAAAAATGAATACAAAACAAAAAACATAACATTCTTACTTGTCCCATTGGTGGTCCTCCCATAGGAGGCATCATTTGTGGCATCATTCCATGAGGTACAGGAGGCATATTTGCTCTCTGACCCATAGGGTGCATTCCCATTGGTGAATAATGCATGCCAGGGTGCCCCATCTGTAAAACAGTGAAAATTTAAAAATTAGCAAGACACATTAAATGCTTCTCAAAAGTCTCACTTAAAAAAAAAAAAAAAAAAAAAACAAGTATCAATTAACCGGGTGTGGTGGCACATGCCTTTAATCCCAGCACTTGGGAGGCAGGGGTAGGAGGATTGCTGTGAGTTTGAGGCCACCCTGGGACTTCACAGTAAATTCCAGGTCAGCCTGGGCGACAGTGAAACCCTACCTTGTAAAAAGCAAAACCAAAAAAAAAACCAAAATCAATTATCTGTGAGACACAATAGTAGGCGCTAATCCTACTACATTATTAGAATAGTGTATACCTTCTTGTTTTAAACAAAATGTCCTACACCAATATTTCTTATGAGCCTTTAAGTTCCACAGCAAAAAAAAAAAAAAAAGTTAAAATCATTACTGGACAGGTAATTTGGATACGTGGATTATAACAACCCCCCACACCTGAAGAAATCATTTGCTAAGTGATTAAATTTGGGGGTTATATACTGAATGTTAACTTGCAAGCTATTATTGTTTCCAGAGTTTTCTCCATTTTATATAGAAAATCATTTCGTACTGCACAAAGCTACTGACTTTAAATCTTATAATACTCAATTGCTCAAGTTAATTTGTACAAGGTTTGGTGTACAGTTACCCAGGGGCACTGTACTTCTGCGATTAGTTCCTAACACTTTCATTAGACAGGTAAAACTGCAAAGAATGCCATTGTGTCATGGACACTAAATGCAAACAACAAATTCATTCATAAAGATCAACTTTTTAAAGGAGAAATACTATCTTTGCATATGGGCCCATTGTTCCAGATGTGAAACCAATTATACCCTGCCTCTCCCCGACACTTGTCCCCCCAGCTACTACAGAAAACATGCTACAACCGTCCCCATCACTGCCCATAGAGAAATAAAAGTGCAGCAGACCCCTTCTAAATCTCCACAATCTCTACAATAACAGGCGTACAGCCCCAAGATGCACAGCCCGCCCAAGGCCCAGCACTTTCACAACGCATCTGTCTAGGCCAAGACTAGTGGAACTTGCAAGGTCCCACATCCTTCCCTTTGTGCATCCCCGCCCTTCCTTTCTCCCCCCTGGGGACGCATCCCACCATCTGGAGCGCTTCCTTGCGCACTCTACTCTTCCCCTCCGTTTTGGAGGAAGCTTCCTGTTCCTGCCTCGGTTTTTTCATTGTGCCGCTTTCCCCGGCCCCACCGATCCCTTACCGAGGGCCGTCTCCTCAGGAAGCCGTCAGCAGAGACCCAAGAGTTGGAGCACAAGCTCGAGCCGGACAATCTCCGCTCCCCGTCCCCGGCACCCCGCGAAGGAGGATGGCTTTCCATTTCACTCACCATGAGGCCTCCACGCTCAGCTCCCGTTCCCGGCCTCATCGTCGGGCTCAGACTGCTCCGCCGGCGGCCACTGCCGCTACACATACCAACAAGAAGCGATCTGAGTGGCTGGCGCCCGCTGGGGCCAAAGGGTAAAGGCTGCCCTGAGCTACGGGGCGGGATCAACGGGGCCAATAAGCTGACAGGCTTCCCAGATGTCCAATCAGAGTGCGCGGCCGACACGCAGCTCCGCGGCGATTGGCCCGAAGCCTCAGCCTCACTCGGCGTCGCCTGCATGGAGAGGGGGCGGGGGACGGGGGACGGAGGAAGTTTCTGCGTCGAGTCGTCTGCCGGGAAAACTCCACCAACTTCCCCCGGGAAAGGGAAGACAAGCGGTCCGCGGCTTCCCGGGCTTAGACCGCCTCACCCCCGCAGGGGTGTGGGACACGGGTGGCTCGTCACATACACTGCACCATCCCCCCCCCCCAGCCCGGCCGCACCAACCTGAGGCCGTCCGGGGTGGGGTGCGGTGGGGTGGGGGCGGGGTGAGCAGCTCTCAGCGGTCGCGGCGGCCGGGCGCGAGTACGCGCGCGCCGTGCTCGCGGCGAGGGGAGGGGGCCTGAGTGCGTACTGCGCGCTGCGGAGGGAGGTGACGGCAGCGGCGTGTGTGGCACGCGCGAGGGGAAGTTGCGGAGGCGGGAGAACCACGCGAGAAAGAAGAGGCGATTGGCAGTCTGAAGGCCGGGTGACGGGCCGGGCTGCACGTTCCTATGAATGGTGGCCGACTTTACAGAGTTCGAGCGCGGAGGGGAAACTACGAAATAAGTTAGGCAGTGTATAGCAATGGCCTTGAGCGGGAGCTAGGACCCCGAGTGAAGATGAGAGTGCAGGGCGGCCAGGGCGTGAGCTTGTGGGAAGGCTTGCGGAGGTGCAAGACCCAAGCCCAGACGCAGGGCTGAGAGCCACGGTAGGGTGGAGGTTTTGATATCGTCGACCCCACCCCCCTCACCTCCGTCCCCGGCGAGTCTCCCTTCACACCCCCGGTCCAGTTGGCGTAGTCCTAGCGCACCGCCCCCCCCCCCCCGTGCGCGGGACGCGATGGTAGGGGCCATCCTAGACGCCGCCGCTGATTGGCTGCGGGCGGGGTCTGGGAGCCGCCGCTCGACCTTCGCGCGTCTCTCAGTTGTTCCCGCCATGTCGTTTGTGGAGAGCGGGCGGTCTTCGGCTCCCAGGCGGCGACGCCTGGGCACCCCGGCCCCTCTCCCGCGGCCCGTGTATTCCCGCTTCACTCAGGGGTACAGTTGGGGTGAGGACGAAGTCGAGGAAGAGGAGCCGGTGGCCCGCAACTTGCGCGCGGAGTTCTCGGCCGGGGCATCGTCGGAACCCCGGAGGGGCCCTCTCCCCCCGCTAGACCGGGATGGATCGCCGATCTTGCCCGATAAGCGTAATGGCATCCTCCCGGCGCCGGCGGGCAGCCGAGCCCGGGTGCGGCGGTGGCCCGTCCAGATCCTCTCTATTCTCTGTTCGCTGCTGTTCGCCGTCCTCCTCGCCTTCCTCCTCGCCATCGCCTACTTGATCGTTAAAGGTACCGAAGCCCAGGCCCGGGAAGTCTGTATGGAGGGCGGGGTTCTATCGCTCGCCCTAGCCCGCTTTGTCCCGCTCAGAGCTGCACCTTTCCTTGCTCTACCCCCTTTTGTCCTCTCTTCCTAGATGGAGGTCCCTGATCCATGATGACAATTCTTTCTAGATTGAAACTTTAGCACGATTATTTAAACAGTATAGAAAAGTGTTCGTTAGTAACATTGTGTGTGTGTGTGTGTGTGTGTGTGTGTGTGTGTAAACCAAAGCCTTTGATTTGCAAATGCTTGACGATTTATTATGAAATTACTTCTTGAAGGATAAGGATTTCCATCCCTCACCCCAATTTTTTACTTCTTATAGGTAAAATAATCTCTTTGCTGTGTATAGTATGCAATTTATTGCAGGATATTACAGTCTATCGTTGCCACTGTTTCTGAAGTTAGCATCCTGGCTGAGTTTTCCCGAACCTTATAGGGATGTATTACATAGCTTGATCTTAAAGTGGAAAGGATCAGATTTAAATTTAAATGTATTTTCACTCACGTGTGACCTTGGACAAGTTAGTGAGAAATAAAAAATCCAAAATGGAGCATATTATATAAAAAGTCTTGAAAGTGTTGTCACTCAAGTATTAAGTTTACTAATTAAATCCATTTTAGTCCAGTTTTTACTACATAAGGCTTCAAACAGCTTACTAGGCTGGAATTAAATAGGGAAGACAGATTGGAAAGTTAATGTGTGAGTTTTATTGCTTGGTAAACTGTGAATCTTAAAACATTTTTGCTGTCATTGTTTCAATTCTCTGTCACTCCTTTCCACCTTTTTCCATTGTAAACTCTGATAGTTTTGTCCCTCATGTCTCTTATCTGAGGTTACTTTTTAATCTTTGTAAGAGAAAGTTCATTGAAGAACTGAACTTCTTTGATGCCCTTAATCTGTGTTTCACAAAGTGCCTTCACAACAGCCTCAGGAAATGTGGTCACTGACTCCTGTAGAAGCCTTGCTTGTTGAATCTGAATTTGAACTCAACTGAGTCCTGTGTACTTTATACTGTTTTCTGACCCTTTGAGTTTCAATTATGAAATAAGCAGTTTTCTACCTAAGCCTCTCTTTGTGTTTCCAGAGTTGCATTCTGAAAATTTGAAAAATGAAGATGATATGAATACTGGGCTATTAGGTAAGAACTTGTCAGTTTATTCTTCCCATCACTTTTTGTATTTTTTTTTTGTCTTGTTTATTTATTTGAGAGCAAGAGAGAGAAGGAGGGAGGGAGGGGGAGAGAAAGAGAGAATGGGCGCCACCAGGGCTGCATCTGGCTAACATGGGTCCTGGGGAATCGAGCCTCGAACCGGGGTCCTTAGGCTTCACAGGCAAGCACTTAACCGCTAAGCCATCTCTCCAGCCCATATGGCTTATTCATAACTTAAATTTTGATTAACCCTCCTCACATCTCTTTTGTCTATCCCCTCCCCTCACCCCTATTCCCAAATACACATTTAGACCTCTAGATTTTTATTCATCCAGGGTTGGACCCAAGAAAACTCAGTTTTTATGTCAGAAGATGTTGAATTCATTTTTCAGAAATGTATTCAGGGGGGAATGAAATCCTGGCAAGGTGACTAATAGACTAACAAGAGCAATGTAAGCCTAGGTGCTTATAACAAAACTTTACTTTTAAGGAGCTAAGGTATTATAATTCTTTGGTCATCTTTGTTTCCCTGAAAAAAATGGTTCACGGGAAGCCCTGTGTACAGTTGTTTTTTTTTTTTTTTTCTTTGAAGTAAGAAAGGGTTCTTGATGACGCGGTATCAGAACATTTAAGGGGCTAATTGGTCCTGCTGGCTGGTAGGGTTAGTCTAATACTACTACTAGAAAGGCAGGCCAACCAGGAAGGTGTGATTGCTGCTGTGAGTTGGATTTTGTAATTTGTCTCCCATAATTTTTTAGTGTCATTGAAATCATACTATACAGTTTAAGGGTTGAGCTCTTTGTAATTCAAACTAATCCTTAGCTGTTTACCTATTTTTCAGGGAGGTCCATAAAACAAAAGTTACTTAACTAAAATCACATTTTAGTCATTCCTTTTTAAGATCATTCATAGGCTAAATGGAATGCACTAAGCATGTACACCATTGAGTTACTTAATTTTAGTGCATTGGCTTTTGCACCTGTCATATTTTCCTAAGTTTTGTCATACTTGACAGCATAGTCTTATGGTGGTTTGAATATGGAGCACCTCCCATAGCTTCATTTGTTTGGGATTAAGTCTTATAGTTAATCCTCAGCTGATAGAATATTTGGGAGGTGGAGTCCTGCTGGAGGTATTTTGTCAATGGAGGTAGGCATTGAAGTGTATTAGGCCAGCCCCATTGGATGTTCATAGCTAGTTTACACTCTACTTCCTCCTTGCTGTGATAGTAGGAATGTGAGCTGGCTTCCTGCTCTTGCCACTGCTTTCCCCACTGTGATGAAATTTCCTTTTGAAATTGTAAGCCAACAAAGCCTTCCCTTCCATAAGCATCTTCTGGTTTGATGTTTTGTCATAGAAACAAGATAGCTTCTATAGTCCTGTTTCTAATTTTGAATTTTTCCTCTCCATTCTTTTTGTTTTTTAATGTATTTATTTTTGTTTATTTTTACTTACTTATTTGAGAGTGGCAGATAGAGAATGGGCACGCCTGGGCCTCCAGCCACTGCAAACGAACTCCAGACGCATGTGTCCCCCTGTTCATCTGGCTAACATGGGTCCTGGAGAATTGAGCCTTGAACTGGGGTCCTTAGGCTTCACAGGCAAGGGCTCAACCACTAAGGCATCTCTCCAGACCTCTTTTTGGACTTTTGAGGATAAATCTCTCTCTCGTCCAGGCTAGCCAGCCATGTTCTGTGTAGTCTCAGGGTGGTTATGAACTCATAGCAATCCTCATGCCCCACATCCTCTTACTAATATTTTAAAAATATTTTTATTTATTTCTTAGAGAGAAAGTGCATACCAGGCCGCTAATCACTGCATCCAGCTTATGTGGGTACTGGGGAATCAAACCTGGGTCCTTAGGCATTGGAGGCAAGTGCCTTAACTACTAAGCCATCTCTCCAGCTCTGCTCTTCATTCTTATTATTCCCTAAGATACCACAAAATAACCTTTCATTTTGGGACAAACATGAAAGATTCTTGAAGAAAATGCATGCAATTGTCTTTAGTTTGAAATATGTAATCCAAAACTATTATTATGTTATGTTTTATGTGCATGTCATAGCCAGTATTGTATAAAACTTAGACTTTGAGGCTTGATGCAATGCTATTAATGTCTGAAGAACTCTGGACTAGGCCCGTAGACATGTTCCTTAGACATAACTGCTTTGCTAGCCGAACTAGGAAGATAGCTTGAGTCTAGGAGTTCAAGGCCAACCTGGGAAAAATACTGACTACTTCCTAAAACAAACCAGAATAAGACGGGAAAACACAAACACACAACACCAGAATAAGCTTCTGAACCTGATATTTCTCTCGCTTGTCATTCCTTAGTATCTAATAATTAACATTAATTTCCTTTTGCAACTGACACCAGATTTGATTATCTCAGAGGTTGTTCTTGTTTTTGAACTGTATGTTTAGTTCCTAAATTATACCTTAGTCTTTCCCAGGACTTGGTATACAGTCAGAGAAGAAATAACTGACGTATACCAGGTTCAATCAAAAGTGAAGCTAGATCATTTGAAAATTTCATCAACCTCCTTCATAACAGTGAATGAGATTCTTTACCATCATGATTTCATGATATAGAAAGTGAGAAACCTGGTAAAAATTTCTACATGCAGCCAGAGTGTTGGATATGAGTGACCCATTCTTAGAAAGATAGGCATGGAGAAAAAAAGTACTGAGCTAGAGAGAGGGCTCAGTGAATAAGACACTTGCCTGCAAAGCCTTTGTACCCAAGTTCAGTTCCCCAGTACCCATATAAAGCCAAATGTACAAAGTGGTGCATGTGTTTGGAGGTTGTTTGCAGGGGCTTGAAGCCCTGGCAGACCCATTCTTTTCTATCTGCCTCCTTCTCAAATAAATAAACTATATTTTTTTAAAGTACTAAGAAAAAGGACTAGAGAGATGGCTTAATGGTTAAGGTATTTGCCTACAAACCCAAAGGACCCAGGTTCAGTTTCCCAAGACCCACATAAACCAGATGTGCAAGGTGGCGCATGCTCCTAGTAAGTCTCAAAAATAAAATGAAATTAAAAATTTTAAAAACTACTAAGAAAAAAAGAACAAAAGTCAAAGGATTAGAAAGATATAACCAAACCTTTATCTGTCCTTTTAAATATTTTTTCTTCTGTTTTCTACAATACAAGTGGAACTCTGTCAAGTAGGAAAAAATACTTTAAAAATGCTTTTAAAACAAAGAATTTTAGTTCTATTTACTTTCTCTCATATCCAAAGTCACTAAAGTTTTTTCGGTTCTCAGATTTTTGTGAGACAGAAAAAGTGGTGTATTTATTTATGTTACTATATTTCATAATTCATGTCAAGGTTAACATTCAGCCCATGATAACACTTATGAAAACTCACTTTAAAATGCTCACTCAATATAGCTATGTTTTGTGTCTGTCAGGCTTTTAACTATGGAGGAAACTGAACTTTCCTAATATCATTACCCCAAAACTTCCTTTTGTTGAGATATCTTCTCTCTCATTCTCCCACTATGGCTCTCATAAATACACGCTATGTTGACGGTATCAGAGTTGAAAGTAAAGAATTAGTTTTATTTTATTTTTCATTTATTTATTTATTAGAGAGATGAGAGAGAATGGGCACGCCAGGGCTTCTAGCCACTGCAAACTCCAGATGCATGGGCCACTGTGTGGATCTGGCTTACATGGGATCTGGAGAATCAAATCTGGGTCCATAGACTTCTCAGGCAAGTGCCTTAACCATTTAAGCCATCCCTCCAGCCCAAGAATTAGTTTCTTATGTGGTCTTTTTACCTGACAATTAGAGACATAGATAAGTCTAAGGCTCAGCTATGCCAAGCAGTTTATGGGAACTATTAAGAGCCATAGGATTCCATCGGGTGTAGTAGTTCACACCTTTAATCCCAGCTTTTAAGAGCCAGTGCCAGAATATCAGGAGTTCAAAGCCGGCCTGCTTCTGGGCAATGAGAAGAGTAGCTCTATTAATGCTTGAAGCTACCAAATTAACTTTGGGAACACTTCTCATGATGCCTTAAAACAGATGTCAAGACTTTAGCAGGGCAAGTTACCACATACTTTTAATCCCAATATCAAAGGCTAAGGTGGATCACCATAAGTTCAAGGCCAGCCTGGGCTAGAGTGAGACTCTGTTTCATAAAGGGAGGGGGTAGGAAGAATGGAGGAAGGGAAAGAAGTAAGAAAGGAAAGAGAGAGAAGTAAGGAAAGGAATGTCAGGACTTTATTTTGCTTTAGTTGCAAAAACTATGGTTATTTATTTATTTATTTATGACAGAGAGAGAGAGAGAGAATGGGCACACCAGGACCTCTAGCCACTGCAAATGAACTCTAGATGTGCCACCTTGTTCATCTGCCTTATGTGGGGCAATCAAACCTGGGTCCTTAGGCTTTGCAGTCAAGTGCCTTAACTGCTAAGCCGTCACTCCAGCCCTAAACAAAAACTATTTCTTTTTTTTTTAATATTTTTATTTATTTATTTATTTGACACAGACACACACAGAGAGAAAGAGGCAGAGAGAGAGAGAATGGGCACATCAGGGCCTCCAGCCACTGCAAACAAACTCCAGACACATGTGCCTCCTTGTGCATCTGGCTTACGTGGATCCTGGGGAATAGAGCCTCGAACCAAGGTCCTTAGGCTTCACAGGCAAGCACTTAACCACTAAGCCATCTCTCCAGCCCCCAAAACTATTTCTAAGTGTCTAATTTGTTGGTAAAAATTGTCTCTAGGGGGTTGGGGAGATGGCTCTTGCTGGCAAAAGCCTGCTCTCCCAGGTTCAGTTCCCCAGTATCCATGTAAAAATTACAAGTACAAAGTAGTGTAAGTGTCTAGATTTTGTTTGCAGTAGCAGAGACCCTGGCATATCCAATCATTGTCATTTATATTCCCACTCTCTCTCTCTAGGAATTTTGCTTCTACCTCCAAATGTTAAATAATTTTTAGATATGGCTTACTATGTCACCAGACAACTTAGGTTAGTTGTTACCATCCTTTACTGACAAAAGTGTTCAGATATGTTCTGTATTCACACTTTTTCTGGGTGTTCAGTAACCAAATGTAGCAGCCAGAACCTATGAGGCCATTGGAGCTAAAAGGGTAGCCAATATTTTGTTTCCAGGCCCTAGGTCAAGCAGGCCCCAAGAGATGATGGAAGACTTCTACAACTCTGTAGTCTCCTCCTTGGTGAAAGACAACGAATGTATAATTTGCCCAGGAGTCACAGCAGAGGAAGATATCCTCTGCTTCCAAGGGAAGCCACATGTTCATCGTAACCCTGTCTCATCCCAGCAGATGACACAAATGCTGAAAGAGCCATAGAGCTCCTACTATGTCCCTAAAAGTATCCTAAAGAGCTGCAGCTGACCTCAAAATACATCTATTTAAATTTTTTTGTTGTTGTTTATTTTATTTATTGGAGAGCTACAGACAGAGAGAGGAAGAGGCAGAGAGAGAGAAAATGGGTACGCTGGGGCTTCCAGCCACTGCAAACGAACTCCAGATGTGTGTGCCCCCTTGTGCATCTGGCTAATGTGGGTCCTGGGGAATCAAGCCTCGAACCAAGGTCCTTAGGCTTCACAGGCAAGTGCTTAACCACTAAGCCATCTCTCCAGCCCAAAATAGACCTATTTAAATACCTAGCAGTAAAGTATAAGGGTTAATTGTGTAGAGCAGTTGGTTCATGGTGACTCAGTAGAGTATCAGTACCATTGTCAAAAATTAAATTATATGTATAAATTATATATATATATGTATTCCTGTCTTACCTGCTTTACAAGATGTACAAAAGCAGATTTAGACCATGACAGATACCACCTTGCCATTATTGCTGGTAATAATGACTTTGTTAGTTCTGTTAGTTTTTGGATCTTATGTGCTCAGCTGCTATTCTCACATTCATATGGTCCTGTGACAATCTTTTTTGAGGTAGGGTTTCACTCTAGCAATGGCTGACCTGGAATTCACTCTGTAGTCTCAGGTGGCCTTGAACTCACTGTGATCCTCCTACCTCTTTTTTTTAAAAAAAATTTATTTTATTTTGAGAGAGGCAGAGAAAGAAAGAGAATGGGCATGCCAGGACATCTAGCCACTGCAAAGGAGCTCCAGATGCATGTGCCACCTTGCGCATCTGGCTTATGCAGGTACTGGGGAATCAAGCTTGGGTCCTTAGGTTTCCCAGGCAAACACCTTCACCACTAAGCCATCTCTCCAGGTCATCCTTTGACAGTCTTAAGTCCATCTAGCTGGGTCCCTTCCACAGCTCTCCAAGGCCTGAAAGTCTATAAGAATGGAGATCCTGAAGAGTTCTGATTTGTTCAGTGCCCACTTCTTGGTTCCTCTTGCTTTTTATTCCCCCTCCCCCAATCCAGAAGCTAGAAAAGGCTCTAGTCTGGTTCTCTAAGTGGACCTTTCCCTTTCTAGAAACCCCTCCTGTTTCACAGGAACCTTGCCCTTCCTTCTCTTAAACTCTATATTACTCTAATAGAATCTCTCTACACTTGAAAGAGAGAGAGAGAAGAAGGATATATGTATTCACAGTCTGTATCTGACAGCAGTTCACTGGAAATGGATAGCATGTCTTCATGTACACATGTTGAAGTCCAAGAATATGCTGCATTGTAAACAGTGAAAAGCTGAAAAATAAACTACAGCACTGTAGCTGTGTGTACTAGTAAGAAAACTCAAACATGGAATAGGAGGTAAAAAGTGACAAAGAGAAAATTTTCTGGTAAGAATTCCATTTGTGGAAAATGTTTGAATACAGGTCACATATCTATTTTCTGTTTCTTAATAGATGAAGGGGCTGGAGAGATGTGTTAGTGGTTAAGGCACTTGCCTGCAAAGCATAAGAACTCATGTTCAAATCTCCAGGTCACACATAGCCAGACACACAATGACACAAGCACCCAATGTCACACACGTGAGCAAGGGGGTGCATGTGTCTGGAGTTCGTTTGCAGCTGCTGAAGGACCTGGCATGCCTGTTTTCTCTCTTTCTCTCCCAAAATAATAAGCCAAAAAAAAAGATCAAACATAAGTAAGGTTTATAACATGAAAGTATTTTTTGTTTATGAGAGAGGGAGGAAGGGTAGGAGACACACAGAGAGAGAGAATGGCATGCCAGGACCTCTAGCCACAGCAAACAAACTCTAGACCTTGTGTATCTGGCTTTACGTGGGTACTGAGGAATCAAAACCAGGTTTGGTAGGCTTTGTAGCAAGTGCTTTAACTGATGGGCCATCTCTCCAGCCCCAAGCTTTGTAACTTTAAGAATCGAAAATAGTGTTAGACCATAATAATACAATGTACTTTTAAGCCCTAATATAGTGATAGGATTTACCAGTGTTGCAGTTTTTGATTGGTTCAAAATGAGCATAAAACAAAATGTGAGACAGTGCTGAGATTATGCAACAGTAGTCATCTTGGAAAATCTCAGAAATAAATGTTTTTTTCTTGAGGCAAAGTTTTGCTCTAGCATAGGCTGACCTTGTACTCATGGTGATCCTCCTTCCTCAGCCTGCTAAGTGCTGGAATTAAAGGCATGAGCCACCACACCCAGATTAGAAATACATTTTAATGTACTTAACAAGTACTCTCCAAAAGCAATGAACTGAAAAATTATGATGTGCTTTAAAGAGCCTGTCATTTGCTTGTTTGGGATAGCCTTTTAGATGCAGCACTTAAAGCATCGGGCCATCTGCTAGTTCTGTATTCCACTTAGGAGAGATACCTGCAGAATGGTCCCTGGGTCCATCTGCCAAGAAGTACACAGCCCTATTCTCTATCTAGTGATGGAGTGTCAACTGCACCTTCCTCCTCCATCCAATCATATATTCTTAAGTGCAAATATACAAATCAGATTTATTCCAACTAGGAACACCTTATTTGCCTTTTAACAAACCTCTCTTTCCCTCTATTCTACTGAAGCATTTTATCCATATCCCAATCAATTCACTGTCTTTTCTATCTGTTGAAGAAGTTCTGTGTTTACCTTCTTCTGCTGTGGTTAAATCTACATACTATGTTTTGTAATTGTTTGCAACACAAAAGCCAGAGAAACACAGGCTATTTCTCTTTGCCACATTCCTGTTGTGAAGTACAGAACACACAGCTAATGTCTGGAAGGGGCCTGGGGGATGGGGATAAGGGGACCTAAAAGTATTCAGAAGAAAACATCTTTCAAAAACACAATACCACACTTCTTGCATTTTTATCAGTCTCTTACTGAGCGTCACAGGATTTATAAACAAGTATAATGCACATATTTCTTAATTGACTTTTATTGAAGTATTCTATGGTGAGTCATTTTATATAGCCAGGTAATTCGGTAATTCTTGAGTCATCCTTTAGTGTTCTCAGTCTGCTCTTTTAGAAGCATTGAATGTGAACTTCTTAGTAGTAACTTGGTTCATTTGTCTTATATGGAGCCAGTTTGAATATAATTCCACTTAGATTAGGACACAGCTTCCTTGCTGCCTCCCTGCCTTATTGAAAAAGAAAAAAAGATTTTGGCATGTAACTTTACATTCCCCATCCTTTTAACTTGGAATTTATTTAACAGTTATGGATTACAATTAAAAATAATATTTTAAGCCGGGCATGGTGGAACACGCCTTTAATCCCAGCACTCGGGAGGCAGAGGTAGGAGGATCGCCACGAGTTCAAGGCCACCCTGAGACTACAGAGTTAATTCCAGGTCAGCCTGGACCAGAGTGAGACCCTACCTCGAAAAACCAAAAAAAAAATATATATATATATATGTATATATATATATATATATATATGTGTATATGTATATATGTATGTATATGTATATATGTATGTATGTGTGTGTGTGTGTGTGTGTGTGTGTGTGTATATAAGGACTGGAAAGATGGCTTAGCAGTTAAGGCATTTGCCTGAAAAGCCAAAGGACCTTGGATCGATTCCCTAGGACCCATGTAAGCCAGATGCACAAGGTGGTGCATGCATCTGGGAGCTCGTTTGCAGTGGCTGGAGGCCTTGGTGTGTCCATTCTCATTCTCTTCCCCCCCCCTCCTCTTTCTCTGTCAGATAAATAAATAAATTTTTAAAATTTGCTTGGAATGTGGAGAGATGGCCCAATGATTAAGGGCACTTGCTTGCAAAGCCTGTTAGCTCCCCCCCATGTCTCTCTCAAATAAATAATAAAATATTTAATATATAGATGTTTGTGTGTGTGTATATGTATATGTTAAATGCCTACAATTAGTTTCTGTCCCTCAACCACCTATTTCTTCTCCCCATATCTTTCCTGATACTTTATTTATTTGGTGTTTCGAAACAGGGTCTCACTTGAGCACAGGCTGTCCTCAACCTGATTTCAATCCTCCTAGCTCAGCCTCTCAAGTATTTGGATTAAAGGCATGCACCACTATGAAATTTTTTATTATTCACTTGTGTACTGTAGTTCTGAACTTTAATTTGTTTTGGCTCGCTTGCCACATGAAGTGCTTTGTGATTATTTTTTACAGCTGCATGCATTCTATATAATTTAGTTGACCTATATTACAGTGTCTTTTATTTATAATTTTGTTTAATCTTTCTTTAAAAGGCCTTATTTATTTGAGAGAGGAGGAGAGAGAATGGGTGTGCCAAGGCCTCTAGCCACTGCAAATGAACTGTAGACCACATGTGCCATCTTGTGCATCTGGCTTACCTGGGTACTAGGGAATCAAACCTGGTTCCTTAGGCTTCACAGGCAGGTGCCTTACATGCTAAGCTATTTCTCCAGCCCATGATATTTTTCAGTTACCATTAAAAAAGAGAAAGCAGGGCCAAATTTCTGTCCATAGAGGCATAGCAGCTTACTTCTGCAGCATCACATGAAGAATTTGTTTATTCACAGCCTCAGTATCAGAGAATGTGATCAGACATTTTGGATCTTTGCTCATTGAGGATGAAAAATGCCAAGTTCTGTGATCATTACCATTTTGCACTGGCCACATTTTGTGTGCTTGCATCCATTTATGGGGTCCTTATCTATGGGGATTTGGACTCCTGGGCTTTTTCTCACTGGATTCAGGATTCCACAGTTGTAGATAATTTCTTTACCATTTATGCTTAGAAGTTGCAAACATATTTTACTGAAGACATTTGCTTTTGTGGTACAGGCTTATTTTTGTTTATTGTGTATGTATATTTCTCAGTGAATTTATGGATCATAATATGCATTGTAAATTTTTGTTTCAAAGACCTTTGTCCATCCAAGGTATAAATAAATGACTTTTTTTTTCAGTGATTCCTTCAACACCTTTGTATTTAGATCATTTAGCCTATTTGGCCCTTTGAAAATTTGTATCCTTTGTTTTCTTTGTACATACCTATGTTAGTACCAGCTGTTTTAAATATTGGAGTCCTGGGCTGAAGAGATGGCTTTATGGTTAAGGTGCTTGCTTGTGAAGCCCAAGGATCCAGGTTTGATTATTCAGATACCACATAAGCAAGTCTGGTGCACAAGGTGGTGTGTGTGTCTGGAGTTTGTTTGCAGTGGCTAGAGGCCCTGGTGTGCATATTCTCTCTCTCTCTCCCTCTCCCTCCCTCTTTGTCTCTAATAAATAAAAATAAAAACTTAAAAAAAAAACACAATTGGAGTCCTATAGCATTATATCTGGTAGAACTGTGTAATATGAACTTTAGAAGTAGTTTCTTACAAGGAAAAAAAAAAAACAGGCATATAAAATTTAGAAGACAAAAAATATACATTATGGAGATCTTAGTGTAAGGTTTTTTGTGTTTTGTTTTTTTTTTTTAATTGTTTTTCTTGCTCTTCCTATTCAGGATTCTGGACTCTGCTTATAATCTCTCTAATTGCTGGATTCTCCTGTTGCAGCTTTTCTTGGACAGTGACTTACTTTGATTCTTTTGAACCAGGAATGTTTCCTCCTACTCCTCTTTCACCTGCCAGGTTCAAGTAAGTATTTTTGTTTCTTTTTGTATTTTTAAACACATCCAAACTCTTATTTTTTTTCTTTGTTTTTTTTGCTTTTTTTTTTTTTTTTTTTAATGAGAAAGAGTGAATTGGGGCACCAGGGTATCCAGCCACTGCAACCAAACTCCAGATAATCTGTAAATGACAAGAGGTTTTTCAGATTTTTCACCCTTCAGGTGATTGGGGAATATTCCCCACCTAGATAATGTAATTTTTTGTTTTTAAATAATGAAACTCGAGGTATTAGCTAAGAATTGAAATCTTTTCATGACTAGTTGGGTGGAATTCCATTAAAACAGTTATAGCGGGTGTGATGGTGCAAGCCTGTAATCGAAGCACTTGGGAGGTCGACATAGGAGTATTGCTATGAATTTGAGGCCAGCCTGAGACTACATAGTGAATTCCAAGTCATTCTAGTCTAGAGCAAGATGCTACCTCAAACAAAAACAAAAAATATAAAGGCCAAATCAGTACCAATATTTAGAAAGGTTCTCTCTTCATGTGTAAGTGATCAGGTTCAAAACAATTTAGTAATTGGATTGAATTTTCCTTCAGGATTTAAACTTCTTGTAATAATCAGCATGTATCTGTGGTGCCCAATTGATCTGGAGCACATTAGATATCTTTGTAATGGAGTAATTCTTTGTTTTAAATTTCTTTGCCTGTATTTCAGAGAATTTTTTATTTTTTTATTTTTTTATTTTTTGCTTTTTTCGAGGTAGGGTCTCACTCTAGCCCAGGCTGACCTGGAATTCACTATGGTGTCTCAGGGTGGCCTCGAACTCATAGCGATCTTCCTACCTCTGCCTCCCAAGTGCTGGGATTAAAGGCGTGTGCCACCACGCCCGGCATTTCAGATAATTTTAGAAAGTTCAGCGATGTAATGCCAGGAGGCTCCAGATTCAAGTGCTAGTTTCCAGATAAGAGTATCAAAGATATTGTGGTTTTCTACAGATGGAACTGGAGAGGGGCTGGTTGTGCTGGCACATGACAATAGGACATTGCTAAGAGGCAGAGGCAGAGGATCAGGAAGTGAGAAGAGGGTATGGCAGAAGACTAGAAAATATTAAATTCAGTTAACTTACATGTCGTGACAGTTGTTACTTTTTATTGTTATTACCTGTTCCAGTGATAAGCACATCTATTTGAGGGACTCTATAAGGTGATAGTTATTAATAATCATTATTGTTAGATTTCATTATTAGAAAACACTGATATATTTTTTTTCTCCTCATAAGGTGCATGTATAGAAATTTGGGCTTCAGTTCAAATGAAATGAGAATATATATATCCCTGTGTATATGTCTGTTTTAAATGTGTGTCTTTGTTTGTTTGTTTGTTTGTTTTTTTCCACATTAGGCTCTTGCTCTGGCCCAGACTGACCTGGAATTCACTATGTAGTCTCAGGGTAGCCTCAAACTCATGGCAGTCCTCTTACCTCTGCCTCCAGAGTGCTGGGATTAAAGGTGTGTGTCAACACACTCAGCTAAATGTGCTTTTTTTTTTTTTTTTTTTTTTTTCTTTTCAGGGTAAGGAGTCTAGCCCAGGCTGACCTGGAACTCACTATGTAGTCACCTAGAACTCAGAGTGATTCTACTTATGTCTCCTGATTGCTGGGATTAAAGGTGTACTCCACCTCATCCGGCTGTTTTAAGTATGTTTTTTTAAATGGGTATTGAACATTTTATTTAAAGATTTGAATATAAAAAAATTACACAAAAACAGCAACTAAGCAACTAAGGTACTACTCTACATAACAAAAGCTACAACAGAACAAATTTGTAAACTAAATATACTGGCACTGAACACACATAATACTTGATACCCAATCCAGGTTGCCTATGCATAAAATGATCTGACCATATGTTTATGCAAAATAAATTATTTCCTAGAACACCATATGCCATTCGCTTCACACTTAACTGTCCAGTCACAGCCTTATTCCCTGTTGAATATTTTGAGAGAACTATATATATAAAGAAGTGGCATGTTACTTAAGGACTGAAAAAATAAACAAACACAATTAAAAACACTTGTAATGCAATTCTGTATAAAATATACACAGTAAATTTTGTTAGTTTATAAAATGATTTGAAAACAAAATACCACCGTTAATAATCATAGAAAAATCGTTGTCATTTGTATTGGTAGAAAACAAATAGGTTTTGCTGGGGATAGAGGTAGGGAAGATAACTAACTGAAGTTATTCGTGTAAAATGTGTTTACAAATGTGGATAAGGTTATAGCCTCACTGCTTAAGCAACTGAAAGATTCATTCTACAGTAAGACATAGACATTACAAGACAAAAAAAAGTATGGATAAGTTCTTATGTAGATCTGAAACATAAAGTATGTACTTGTAAGTATTTATGTGAGAGGTAGATATTTAATGACCTAAATTTCTTTTTAAAAAAAATTTAAGAGAGAGAGGGACAAAAAGAAGCAGAGAGAGAATGAGTATGGGCACACTAGGGCCTTCTTCTCCTGCAAAGGAACTCAAGGCGCATAGGTGCCACTCTGCATCTGGCTTTGCAAGCAAGTACCTTTAAACACTGAGGAATTTCTCCAGCTCTAATGGGCTAAATTTCTTAGCAGTTGCACCTAATAGCAAGCAATACCATCCTATAAATCACTTGTATAGCGTTCAGTTGGAAAACTTATTTGGCCTAGATCAGAACTCAAATTTGTATTCTTTTGCTGCCTATTTATATCAGTAATGTTAGTATGGGGCATGAATATCTCACTAATGCCCTGACTTCCAGCCCTGTCTTCTTGGCAATTTGGTTGATGAGGAGTTTTAAGTATTAAAGAATTTTAGTGTTCTCTTAAATTTCTACTAATTGTAATTTGCTATTTTTAGAAAGTTAGTTTTAAAAATTTTACTTTTGGGCTGGAGAGATGGCTTAGCGGTTAAGCGCTTGCCTGTGAAGCCTAAGGACCCCGGTTCGAGGCTCGGTTCCCCAGGTTCCACGTTAGCCAGATGCACAAGGAGGCGCACGCGTCTGGAGTTCGTTTGCAGAGGCTGGAAGCCCTGGCGCGCCCATTCTCCCGCTCTTCCTCTATCTGTCTTTCTCTCTGTGTCTGTCGCTCTCAAATAAATAAATAAATAAAAATATTTAAAAAATTTTTACTTTTACCTGTAATAACCAGTATAAAATACTTCTATCTTTAAATGTTTCTAGCCCATTTTGTTTTAAAAAGTGTGTTTCAGGTCACATACTTGCAGTTGAATATACTGCCCTCTAGTGTTCCTGGAAAATATACAATTTCTTCTGAAATGTTAGAATAAGTGTATATCTTCTATCACCAGTAGAGTGTGTCCTTGTACAGGGAAATAGCCTCTTGAGATTGAAATACTCATACTATAGTCTAGAAATCAGAAAGGAAAAAAAAAAGAAGCACAAACGAAGCAAGCTACTATATATTAACATAGAACAAAGTTAAACATTCTAAAAAAATTAGAAGGCTAGAAATCTAATGTGCCATGCTTTTACAAAAATGTCTTATAATAATTTATATATAATATGTAATAGTCACTACCTAAAATAATAATGATGTTAATATAAACATTTTCCTTAACTATTTCAAAGTAATTTTGATTTCCGGACTGGAGAGATGGCTTAGTGGTTAAGGTGCTTGCTGGCAAAACTAAAAGACCTAGGTCCTGTTCCCCAGTTCCTATCTAAAGCCAGATGCACAAGGTGGTACATGTGACTGGAGTTTGTTTGCAGTGGCTAGAAGCCTTGGAATGTGTGCCTTCCTCCCTCTTTTTCTTTTTATCTTCATCTCTCAAATAAACTTTTTAAAGTATTTCTGATTTTTTATTGAAAATTCAAAAGAACTTAAAATAATGGGAATACCAATAATTGGGAAAATGGCTATCACTAGTTTAACTTAACACCTTTCCATTCTTCGTGATAATTTTAAAATAGGAATTGGGACCAAAGGATACACACCTACATTGTACGTCAATAAAAATCACGAATATAATTGGTCTGTGCAAATGGTAGTCTTTACTTACGCTTTGCAGAATGTAGCATGTGATTTAAAAAAAATATATATTTGCAGTCCAGAAGGGGGAAGGGGAGAGAAAGAATGGGTACACCAGAGCCTCTAAGCTGTACAAACAAACTCCAAATACATGTATCTTTTTGTGCATCTGGCTTTATGTGGGTACTGGGGAATCAAATCCAGACTGCCGGGGTTGGCAAACGAGCATCCTTTTTGGCGTTTTCGAGGTAGGGTCTCACTCTAGCTTGGGCTGACTTGGAATTTACTATGTAGTCTCAAGATGGCCTTGAACTCTCAGTAGTTGTCCTACCTCTGCCTCCTGAGTGCTGGGATTAAAGGCATGTACCACCAAACTGGCTACAAACAAGCAACTTTGATCACTGAGCCATCTCTCTAGCCCCTAATTATTTTTAACAGAATAACTGAATGCTTAGGGTCTCGCCACTGTAAGTGGACGCTAAATGCCTGTCTGGCTGGGTACTGGGGAAATAAACTCTCCCTAACCCAACTACGTTGTTTTTTGTTTTCCATACTAGCTCACTGACTTTTTCTATATTACTAAAGTAAATTAACAGAAGGAATTTCACTGGTGGTTATTTTGTTGCCAGCTACCTCTGAGCTATTACAAACTAAAATCTGCTAACATCTCAGTGATTTTCTCTCACTGTCAACCCTTGATGCACAAGCACCATCTAGTGGTAAAATGATCTATACATGGGCTTGTTTTATTCTGTGTGATAAAAAGAAAAACCACAGATTTTGAAAGGCCCACATATGATAGAAATACTAATTTCTAGATTGTAACAAACTTAAGAGAAAATTGATAATATAAAAGAAATTAAATTTGTAGGATTATAAACTAAAATACCTGATTATTCCAAAAATATGCCATGTTTGGTAAGGTGGTGTCAAGCACTCCTAGCATCTAGTAATTTCTTTAGTAAAATTAAAATTTTTAGTGAATTGCCTTTTCAAATTCAAAGCTTAGAGTATTGAATTGTTTATTCAGAAACTGATTTAAAGTAGTTTTCTATGTCTGCTGACAAATGATGTAGAAATAAGTTGGAGGAGTCACAGCCTTGTAGATTTTAGAGACTCAGTTCTTCACAAATCTTTAGTTTCTTCTTTAATGAGGGCTCAGCTTGATTCTCATAATTGGAGGTAAGCCTATTTGAGAATGAATTGTTTTAATAGGATTACCTAGCATTCTGGCGATAGAATGAGGAGTAATGAGTTCATGGCTAGGCATGGTTACCTAGTGCGTGGTCAGCCTGAGATGTGAGACCTTGGCTCAAAAAGAAAAAATTCTTTTGCTTTAATACCCTTGAATAGCTTTGTTTATTTTTTTATTTTTTATTTTTTGTTATTTATTTTAGAGTGGCAGACAGAGAGAAAGAGGCAGAGATAGAGAGAATGGGCATGCCAGGGCTTCCAACCATTGCAAACGAACTCCAGACACGTGCGCCCCCTTGTGCATCTGGCTAACGTGGGTCCTGGGGAATCAAGCCTCGAACCAGGGTCCTTAGACTTCACAGGCAAGCGCTTAACCGCTAAGCCATCTCTCCAACCCAGCTTTGTTTATAATATGAGTATTTGTCAAAAGAAAGTACATTTTAGGTGTTCCTAGATACCTTTGTAAGAGCCTGAGCCTTCAGAGTTGCTCCTCAGGTTAGTCATTGGAATGATGAGAAACCCAGCAAAAATGGAACCTCACTTGCTTTTTTTGCTTATTTATCTGTGTATGGGTATGGTTGAATATATCCATGTAAATGTGTGTGTGTTTCCTTTTTAGTATGAAGTGTAACTATAAATCTACAAAATAAATTGGAATTGAAAAATAAAGGGAACAAGTTTTAGTTTACTTTGAATTGTTTTTTGTTATTGTTTTGATAATTACTTACAGACATGTGATGTACTCACATATTTCTTCCTATGCAAAGCATTCTGTATGTAGGTGGATGCTAAGATCATTGAATTTTCAGGTCATTTGTAAGTGAAGCTGTGGCTTTAACTTTACAACAGGGATAGTAAAGAAAAGAATATTTGAGGGCTGGAGAGATGGCTTAGCAGTTAAGCGCTTGCCTGTGAAGCCTAAGGACCCTGGTTCGAGGCTCAGTTCCCCAGGTCCCACATTAGCCAGATGCACAAGGGGGCACACGCATCTAGAGTTCGTTTGCAGAGGCTGGAAGCCCTGGCGCGCCCATTCTCTCTCTCTCTCTATCTGTCTTTCTCTCTGTGTCTGTCACTCTCAAATAAATAAATAAAAATTAAAAAAAAAAAGAAAAGAATATTTGAAATTTTCTGTAAATTTTTGGGTTTAAGTTGGCATTACTGTCTAACATTATTTTTCTGTATAGCCTTAGAGGTTTGTTTTTAATGTGTTTTTAGGTCCTCTAATTTCTCCTTGTTATTCTGAATAAAGTAGAAAAATGTTCTGGGTTTGTATCCTGAGCAGTGATGTAACCTTAGAGGTCTAGTAAAGTGAATGATTTAATATTAACTTAGAAGTTTTCTTCTCTGAGCACACGAGATAATTCAACTACTCTTTCCCACAGATTTTGGAGAGCTGCCTTCTTGTTGAATCAGATGCTTTATTGCCATGAACTAATGGAACAGATGTCAGATGGCTAATTGCAGTAGGAGAGAAAAGCTGCTGACAAGAGATAGATCATAGACCTGGCCCTGATATCTGAGTGTCATGAAGTTTCATTATCTAGGGGCTATTTGAAGCCATCAGTTGTAATGAATATATTAAAGACTATCTGTGACTTCTGCAAGTTCAGGGTTAAAATACATCCATGCCTTATAAAATAGTCCATTACTGTTGAGTGAAGACCTGTGTAAGCATTGAAAACTCTTTTTAATAATTGTATTAACTATTCTTGGTTTTCTTGTTTTCATAACATGATATAGCTGAATGTTTGCACTTGTTTGCTATTGGTTTGCTCAGGCTGCTAGAATGTGTGTTTGTTGAGCTAGAGTGTGTACATTTACACATAAGATGGGAAAAGTTATTTTCTGCTACAATCCTTTACCTGATTTTTTTTTTTTTTTTTTTTTTGAGGTGGGGTTTCACTCTAGCCAGGATGACCTGGAATTCACTATGTAGTCTCAGGATAGCCTCAAACTCATGGCAACCGCTCTCCCTACCATGTGCTGGGATTAGGCATACACCCCTCCATGCCTGGCCTGATTTCTTAATTTGAAATACCTGTCGTACAGAATTTTTAAGTTGTAACATTTAGTCTTTAGGAACAGAATAATACAGTGAGAAATTTGTTATGTGTTACTTATATTTTTTTGTTAGAAACTAATTTTTAAGCTTTCATGTAGAAAGTGAATGTTTTGAAGCAAAGCTTTAAAGTAAGTGATTGCTCAGAGATTTAAGGCTCTTGACTAACAGTAATTGGTGACAGTTGCTATTGTGTTCTTGGTGAGGTGGTAGAAAACCTAAGAACCAGTACTTTAGAGTAATTCCTTATTGGCATTAAATGCTTTGCCTTGCCTGCTTAATAAAGGTCTCTGAGCATTGGAGATGTGCTTCTCAGTAAAATTCAGTTATACCAACATCATAGGTTCTTGTGATTGTTGGGAGTCACAAACTACTTAAATAGAACTTAACTCTAAGAAACTTTGTTCCATGTATAACCTTATTTTGTAAGTATTAATGTAAAAGTTATTCTAACTTTTTTTGTGTGATAAATGGTGGTCTTGATTTAATTTTTATGTGCTTTTTGTTATTGTTGGTGGTGTTAATTTTAGACAGGATCTTGCTGTATAGCCCAAGCAGGCCTGGAACTGACTATATAGGTCTGAGTGGCCTTAAAACTGAGGTGATCCTTCCTTAGCCTTCCAAGTGCTGGGATTACAAACATGTGCTCCCACCATGCCTGGCTCTGATAGTGGATATTTTAAAAAAAATTGTGTGTGTATTTATGTGTGTGGTGTGTGCATGTTCATGTGCATGAGTGGGCACGTGTGTGCCATGGACATGTGTGGAGGTCAGAGGATGACTTTCAGGTTGGTCCTATGCTTTCCCATCTCAATCCTTTAAAATTTTTTTTTGTTTATTTTATTTATTTATTTGAGAGCTATAGGCAGAGAGAGAGAAAAGGAGAGAATGGGCGCGCCAGGGCTTCCAGCCACTGCAAATGAAGTCCAGACGCGTGCACCCCCCTCGTGCATCTTGCTAACATGGGTTCTGAGGAATCGAGCCTCAAACCGGGGTCCTTAGGCTTCACAGGCAAGCGCTTAACTGCTAGGCCATCTCTCCAGCCTATCTCAATCATTTTTAAAGGATTTTCTAATTCTTGCTCTGCTGTTTTTTGCTGTGCTTTCTGGGAAATTCTCCTGCTTTTGCCACCCATCTCACAGTGTCAGCATGCTGGGATTATAGAAGCCAGTCTCAGCTTCTGACATTTTTGTGTGGTGTCTATGGATCAAACTCAGGGACTCTGGCCTGAGCAGCATTCCTCTATATTGTGCCATCTCCATATGTAAGAAGACTTTTTTTTTTAAGAGAAGGCAGAACATTTAGTGTACTTCTTTTATGCAGTGGGTTGTATAGTCAGGTAGATTAACCCTTATTGACAAGTGTGAAACATGTTAGCTCCATGTTAGTGCAAAGAATAAAGAACTCCCATGGACCAGAACATGCAACCATCAGGAAATGTTAGGGTCTTCTTTAACCTTAGATGGATGCAAGGGGGCTGCTTTTTAAAAAACTTTTTTGGACTCCCATCCATCATGTGAAACTCAAGTGTTTTTAGGTGCTCACATTTAATTTAGTCGTTAGTACATCTCTGGCTTTGTTTTCTCCCAAAGACTCCAGGGGCCTTAGTACATTTGAAGTAAAATTTCTGCACAAGACATACTCTGACCATTCACATGGACATGTCCTCAAAAAGTTTTTCATGTAACCAAAAATTAAGTACTTGTGATAATTTTTTTTTTTTTTAAGTAGGGTCTTGCTCTTCCAGGCTGATCTGGAATTCACTATATAGTTCCAGGCTAGTCTCAAACTCACAATGGTAATTATTGGAAGAGTGTCATGTTTATAGTAAAATGTGTGCCTTAGTATTTTGTTACTGCTACACACAGTGACTAAGAATGAAAAAGTACAGGGATCAAATCCAGTATTTTGCTCTATGACATTTAAGCAATGTTAATGTGTTCACTAGCATAGTTTCTGATCGTCTAGTACTAATCCTGAAGGAATGCAATATTTTCCCACTTCTGTATTATTATTATTACTATAGAATTATAATATTATTAATATGTAAACTTTAGGGAAACTCATTTCCATCTCTTCTGCATTTTCAGTGGAAAACTGTTTACTCATACAAGATTACATGTTCTCTTTTAATGTGGTTTTTCTTTTTCTCTAGGAAACTGACTGGACATTCTTTCCACATGGGCTATAGCATGGCGATTTTGAATGGCATTGTGGCTGCTCTTACTGTGGCATGGTGCCTCATGTAAACCCACCCTGGCTCTTGATGGCAAAAGCTGTGATGGATTTGTAATAACAGAAAAGAACACTATCCCCTACTCAGAAGCCTGAGAGATGACTATGTGGTTCAGATGCCTGTCACGGTCATCATGAAGGTGGACAACCTTGCAGACCACCATTCTAGAGTTTAGGCATTGGGGATATTTGAGTATTAAGTTTCAATTACTTTCCTACATGTATAAGGTTTTTGTTTACCTCATCTCTTTACCATTATATGTACAGTTTTATCAATTGTAGGTAACATTTTAATGGAAAACAAACTTGGAAACTTGAATACAGAACAATGCCTACCTTTCCATGTATTTCAATTTTTGCTAAGAAATGCTAATGTTATTGCTTGATGTAGAAATAGTTTCTATTTATATATTACAATAGGAAAAGAATACTCACTACCCAGACATTTTTATAGAAGCTACTTAATATTTGGTAGGTTTTGATAAATCATCATGAATAGAATATGCATTTATATTTCTTATGGGGTGTACTTTCTTACAAATTTTTATATATTTTCATAGTATATATTGAACTTACATGTGTTTTTAAATTACTGCATCTATATGACTGTAAACTTTATTTCTTAGCTGGCTCAAACCTGCAATTTTTACTAAGTATTTTGTCTTTTAAGCAGAAAAGCACATTGACTTAGTTTAAGAGTAAATATCTTTATTTTTTAACAAAATGTCCTTTAAAAGGTATAAATTATTTGTTGTTAAAATATTATGAAATTTCAAGCTGTTTAGTATTTCTATATTATACAGTTTTAAATATTTATCTTGATGTATATGGTTACTTCAGCAGAACTTGGCTGTTTCATTTTTAGTAAATGAAAACCTGAAATTTTTGTATGTAGAAATACTAGAACTAGTTTATTTTTAACCTTACAAATGTAGTTACCTAAGTAGGAAAGATATTTTGATATTTTATATGTGTATATATCATGAACTATATTATGTATATAATGCTGTATGTGAATTACATATCCTGTTTAAATGTTTTATAATTGTGAATTGGGTATTTTTGTTATTTTTTTAATAGTCTCTCACCTTAGTTTGGGGAAGATGACTTATTCACACAGCTGTTTTCCCTGGGTATAGTCAAACCTACATTAGGAAACCACTGTGTAATCAAACTTATTCAAGCTAGATGGGAAATGAATACATCTGACTTCTTCACTTACTCTTAAAATAATATTGGAAGCCGGGTGTGGTGACGCACACCTTTAATCCCAGCACTCGGGAGGCGGAGGTAGGAGGATCGCCGTGAGTTCAAGGCCACCCTGAGACTCCATAGTGAATTCCAGGTCAGCTTGGGCTAGAGTGAGACCCTACCTCAAATAACCAAAAATAATAATAATAATAATAATACTGGAAAAAGCATATTACTCCAATTTAAATGATCTTTAACTCAAATGGTGTTTAGGGGAATGTGTGGGTGTCTGTGAATCCATGGATTAAGTATGAATACCAGTATGGTTGTTAACAATGAATCTTTTTACTCCCCATATTCTTACTGCCTTTTCTTCATCCTTGATTCTAGAGTGTTCTTTTATTGCAAAGAAATAAAACTAAATTTACTTTTTACCCTGGTGAAGCTCCACCTACACCCAGTTCGGATCACTCCTTCCAGATTCTTTGTGTATAGTGACTGAGCAAGTTACTGTACATATACAGGAAGCTTCATTTATAAGTAGATGCATCAGGATGTATGTTTCACTCATGTTTCTCTGGCACACTGTTTCTTCTAGAAGAGTACTTCCTTTGGGAAATTGCCCTCTAGTCTTCAGACCAAGGTTGGGTCTCAATACAAAGCATTTGTGAGCAAAGTGATTGACATAAGAGGACTTATCTAGCATAAATTGAGCTTTTTTTTTTTTTTTTTTAGTAATATATGAACCCGGTAATCTGATCATGCTTCCATCTGTTTTCCTGGGTGTTTTCTCACCTCTAGTCCCTGAGGGTCCTCCTCTTTCAAGGATGTGCAAAGACTTCATTAGAATGTCCCAGAAAGCCATACAAGTAAGTAGAAAAATGTCAAAGGTTTGAGAGTAGTCAAACCTTAATAACATGAGAGAAAATCCAATGTATGCAGAGGATCACTAGGAAAAGTGTCAGGTGTAAATTGCAATACAGACACAAAGTTTTATCCAAAGTACTGGCCTTTTAAGAAAAATCCATCCCAATAGAACAATATTAAGTATAAATCATTCTTGGTTTGAAAAATTTAAGCTTGAAAATGTGTGTGGGGCAGTAGTCACTAGTAGTTTAAGAAATTGTAGAGAGATCTGGGCCGGGCTTGGTGGCACACACCTTTAATCCCAGCACTCGGGAGGCAGAGGTAGGAGGATCGCTGTGAGTTCAAGGCCACCTTGAGACTACATAGTTAATTCCAGGTCAGCCTGGACCAGAGTGAGACCCTACCTCGAAAAAAAACAAATAGTATTAATAATAAGAGATCTGGGCATGTGATGGTACATGCCGTGGGATGCACTTGGGAGACAGGTAGAAGGATCATTGTGAGTTAGAGGCTAGCCTGGGGACTACAGGTCACCCTGGGCTAGAGAGACCATACCTTGACAAAAGCAAAAATGGGGCTCGAGAGATGGCTTACTGGTGGTGTTTGCTTACAGGTTTGGTTTTGGCCTAGGTTTGATTCCGTGGTACCAGATGCACAAAGTGTCGCATGCATCTGGAGTTTGCTTGCAGTGTCAGGAAGCCCTGGTGCATTCTCATTTTCTCTTTAAAATATTTTTGAGAAACAACAAATTATAAAGAAATTGAATAAAATTAAAATGGTCTTGTGTAAATCCCCAATGAATAAGAATGATAAATGTTTCTTGGTGTTAGTTGTTGGTTTTAGAATTTAAAAATTTAAATTCTCAGTAGATGGGGCTGGAGAATTGTCTCAGCCCTGATTTGCCCAATCTTGCTGTCTCTTTTCTATCTCTGTGCTTGCAAAATAATATTTTTTAAATTCCTCAATAGAAATGGGAGCATACTACAATCTGTGTTAATATTAATTTAAAAATCTCAGTAATTACCAGTTGATGAAATAGAGTTTCTTCATAAAAACATATGAGCTAAGTCTGGATAGGTTTGGTACAAAGCCATGGGTAAAAGATGAAAGCTTCAGAGATGTAATTAGTCCTGGGGGAAGAAAGTTGTAAAGAGTAATGAAGATTTGCTTTGTGGTACACATATGAAAGGGTCCTGGACAAAATCAACTGTTAGTCTTTAACATTGTCTCTGGTTGCCTTTTCTTTCCAACAAAACTTAGTAACACAAATTCTTTGACACCTCTGCCAGTAGAGTCCTCCTTGATCATCTGTTCTCAGAAATCAACTTGTTATATACTTGTTAATACAAAAATGGCTGATCAAATGCTTCCATCCTGGACTCACTCCACTCATGTTGTTCTCTTTCAAGAGCAGTGTAAAACTAGCTTCTTGGTAGCTTTGGGTTGGCTTCATGATGGACTTGACAATCAATTATTTGAAATAAATATAGAAGGAAGACATATATTCCTAAGCATTTCAAAATTAAAGGCAAAATCCTGGTTTTCCTAAGATTTTTGTAGATGCTGGCTTTCAGCTGCAACTTTAACCTTTTTTAAATTTTTTTTATTTTTATTTATTTATATGAGAGCAACAGAGAGGGAAAGAGGCAGAGAGAGAAAGAAAGAGAGAATGGGCACACCAGGCCTTCCAACCACTGCAAATGAACTCCAGATGCATGTGCCCCCTTGTGCATCTGGCTAACGTGGGTCCTGGGGAATCGAGCCTTGAACCAGGGTCCTTAAGCTTCACAGGCAAGCGCTTAACCACTAAGCCATTTCTCCAGCCCAACTTTAACCTTTTTAAAATCTACCATGTTACAACCTGTCTGCAGTTTACATTTCAAAAAGGCAGGACTTTATATATCTGTGCTTTAGTGAGATACTGAGAAAGTAATTACTAGTTCTAGCTAAGTTATAATCGGTTATAATTCTCTGCTGAATAAATTTGCTTTGGTGAAAAATCAATAAGCTGAATCTGAAAGTGTAATGACAGTATAAGTTTCCATTTTACATTAAATACAGCTAATACCTACATTGTTGAATGTTACTAGTTCATATGGATATAAAAATATACAGTGCATGACATTTGTTCTCCATCAATTTTCCATGAAATTGTACTTATCTGGACAACTTTCCATCTTTATTCAGGTTAGGAGACACATAGTTAAGAGTCATATTTTTAAGTGTCACTGCATTCAATAAGAAGCAATTTTTGAGAGCCAGGCTTGGTGGCGCACACCTTCATTCCCAGCACTTGGAAGTCTGAGGGATGATTGCTGCAAGTTGGAAGCCACCCTGAGATTAATTGTATAGTGAATTCCAGGTCAGCTTGGGCTAGAGTGAAATTCTACCTCAAAAGTTAAAAAAAAAAATTTTTGACTGGCTGCAGAGATTTCTTAGCAGTGAAGGCATTTGCTTGCAAAGCCAAAGGACCCAGGTTCAACTCCCCAGGACCCACGTAAGCCAGATGCACGAGGGGGCGCACACAGCTGGAGTTTGTTTGCAGCAGCTAAGGCCTTGAGATGGCAATTTTCTGTCCCTCTCTCTACCTGCCTATTTCTGTATCTCTCAATAAATAAAAATAATTCTTGAGGCAAGCCCAACAGATCCCTCCCCCCATTTTTTTTAAGGTAAGAGTGAGAGAATTGGCATGCCAGGCCTCCAGCCACTGCATCCAAACTCCAGAAGTGTGTGCCCTCTTGTATGCATGTGCAACCCTGAGCACTTGGGTTACTGTGCGTTTGACTTAAGTAGGGTCTGGTCAGTTGAACATGAGACCCTGAGCTTTGCAGGCAAGCACCTTAACCGCTAAGCTAGCTCTCCAGCCCCCAAAGCAATTTTATAATAGGTAGAGAAAATTGTTTTAAATTGACTTGTACCTCAATAAAAGGTTTTTAAAACCTGTCTTGAGGGCTGGAGAGATGGCTTAGCTGTTAAGCGCTTGCCTGTGAAGCCTAAGGACCCCAGTTCAAGGCTCAATTCCCTAGGACCCAAGGTGGTGCACGTGTCTGGAGTTCATTTGCAGTGGCTGGAGGCCCTGGCGCACACACTCTCCTCTCTCTCTCTCTGCCTCTTTCTCTCTCTGTCTGTCACTCTCAATAAAGAAAGAAAATTTAAAAAAATAAAAACCTGTCTTGAGAAACAGACATGTTATACTTTATCTCATGGCAAGAAAGGATTAAAAAATCACAGAAGTGCATTTGTAAATAGAAGGGACTAGGTGAAAATTAGAAGGGGTTTCGTGGAGGGAGGAAAATGGAAGGGGCGACAAAAGGGTGGTGGTAGGGATTATGATCACCAGTAAGGCTGTATATGTATGGAAGTTGTCAAAGTTTTTTTTTAAGTTTATCTTATTTTATTGAGAGAGGGTCTCACTCTAGTAGATTCTCACTCTGTATGCCAGGATGACCTCACTTTTAATTTTTATTCATTTATTTGACAGTGAAAGAAGGAGAGAGAGAGAATGGGTGCTCCAGGGCCTACAGCCACTGCAAATGAACTCCAGATGTGTGCACCCCCTCGTGTATCTGGCTAACGTGGGTCCTGGGGAATTGAACCTGGGTCCTTTGGCTTTGCAGGCAAATGCCTTAACTGCTAAACCTTCTCTCCAGCCCTAAATAATTTTTTTTTTAAGTTGTATTTTGGAAATCAGTCACCAATTGTTATTTCTATCAGTACAAACAAATTTCCTTTTGTAGACGTGTCTCAGAAATAAGATCAGTGAATAAAATATATGCAGACATGGAAAAATGAGCACTTTTCCATGAAGAAAAAAGCCTTAGAGATTTAAAAAAAATGTAAATAATTATGATAACTTGCTACTACCAAAACAAGGCAAATGCACCCCAATTAAGCACTGAAATTGAGGCTGGAGAGATGGCTTAGCGGTTTAGGCACTTGACTGCAAAGCCTAAGAACCCAGGTTCAATTCCTTGGTACCCACATAAGCCAAATGCACAAGGTAGCTCATGTGTCTGGAATGTGTTTGCAGTGGATATAGGCCCTTGCACACCCATTCTCTCTATATATCTGCCTCTCTCTCTGTCTCAATAAGTAAAATGTACTAAACATTGAAATCCTTAAGCAACTGAAAATTTCTTAGTACTTACAACATAAATCTTGTGATGTAGGTAGTAATATGAAGTATCTATAAGGTTCTTCTAGACAAGCTAGTCACAGTTCTTATACATAACAATGTGCTGTTATAGAATGAGTGAAAATATTAATGTATCAATAATATACTAACATGACACTAGTTACTTGAAGATTTGTTTTTCTTCTGTGGAATATGAACAGAAAAACAGAAGGGCAGCTACAAAGTAATTATAGCAAAGCTCTTAATATTTTTCTTATTTAAAAAAAACATTGTAGTTTTTTATTTGAGAACGAGAGAGGCACATAGAATAAGCATGCCACAGCCTCCAGCCACTGCCAACCCAACTCCAGATATATGTGCCACCTTGTGCATCCAGTTTTACATGGCTACTGGGGAATCAAACCTCTGGGTCCTTTGGCTTTTCTGGCAAGTTCTTAAACTACTAAGCCATCTCTCCATCCTTCTTAATATTTTCTGATAATACAAGCAAAGGACAAAATTGTAGCAAGTATCTAACATTGATGCTGTGAAGTTAGAGATGGGAAGAAGTCCTAAAATTATTTTTCTCAATATCTGAGGGCTCAGTAGAAGTTATTCAGTGAGTTCTTTTGGTTTACCAGTTTGTGCTGAGAGCTTTGATCTCCTATGTTCTTATGTGTGGGGCACACAGCATCTTAAGCTGTGGGTCACAACCCCATACAGGGTTACATAACTGAATATGGAATTTGGCAACTTCTGAAGGAGAACAGAGGAAACCAACTTAATGAAATAAGGATGCCAATACAAAATATGAATAAGGAAATCAAAATAATGAAAAAATACCAATCAGAAATACTAGAATGAAAAGCTAAGTCAAAAAGAGATCTGTAGAAAGTCTCACCAGTAAAATGGATGAAGGAGAAGACAGAATATCTAAACTAGAAGACCAGGTGGCAGATCTAATACAGTCCAACAAAGAAAAAGATAAACTAATAAGAAGGCATGAATGAGAATATCAAGATATTTGGGGCTCTATGGAGATCAAACTCAAGAATTGAGGACAAAGTAAAAGAAGAAATTCACTCCAAAGGCATTTTGGCAAATTGTATTTTCAACAAAATAATTGAAGAAAACTTCCACAGATAGAAAAAAATGATGCCAATACAGATAAAGGAAATCTATAGAACACCAAACAGACAAAATTAGGAAAGAACATTTCACCATCATAATTAACCAAAACACACAAACCAAAGAAAATATACTGAAAGGGGAGAATCAAACCATATATAAAGGCAAGCCTATAAGGATAACAGCAGATTACTCAGCACAAACTTTAAAAGCCAGAAGGGCATGGATTAATGTATTCCAAGTTCTGAAAAATAACAAGTGTCATCTAAGACTATCCTGCAAAGCTATCCATCCAAATAGACAGGGAGATAAGGACATTCCACAACAAAAACAGGCAAATGGAATGTATGTACACTAAACTCTCTACAAAAAAAATTGAAAGGATCCTCCATGTGAAAGAGAAAGAAACACACGTAGAGAACCAGGAAAAAAAAATAAACCATACTCAAATAATAGTTAACACAGCTGCGGTTGCCCTGGACTTGTTCACGTTGACATGCTGCTTCCGCAAGGACCAACCAGTCTAGGGCTCTGAGGAGATAAAAAGATGCACTATGATACCACACTAGACCAAAGGCCCAAACTGCTGGCCTTTGTGAGAAAGACGCCAACGTGAATTGCACGTTCCCTCCAAGGCTGGAGTGATAAACTCTATAAACACAACTCCCACATGGCCATCCGGCAAACAGGGAACCAAAACATCCTCCAATGCTTGATGAACTTTGCTACTGGTTGAAGGTTCCTCTGGGGCTTTCATATCAGATCCCAAGACTCTCACCAGTGAAAAATAATGTGCAAGTGGTTTTATCCCTATCCTGGCAGCTGCCCACTCTTCTGCAACAACTGGAAGTGGTGCTTTATCTACCTAATGTCCTTCATAGACTTGCACCTATAGTTGGTTTCCCTGCTTAATGGCCATCTGAAAGCATATTTTGTAAAACAAAAACACACTGAGTAATTCTTTTTCCAAATGAAATTTCAAAGCACTGAAAAAAATAATAGTTAATACAAGGGAGTAAAGGAAAAACAGAACTAGAAAATAAGAAAAATGGCAAGAATAAATGCAAACCTTTTATTTTATTATTTATTTATTTCTTAATTTAATTTGTTAGTATTCTTTACAGCAAATACAGGCAGTTTGGTACCATTGTTTAGGCTCATCTATGATCTACCCCATCCCAATGGACCCTCCTTGTTGATGTAAATGGGTCATGCATTGTGGAGTTAGGCCACAGTTATCGGTACGATAAATGTCTCTGCATATCATGACTCAACATGTGACTCTGACATTCTTCCCGCCCCCTCTTCCGCAAAATTTCCCTGAGCCATGTTGGGTTTATTTTTGGTCTGCTTCAGTGCTGTGGTGTTGGGGGCTCTGGCTCTCTGATTTGGTAGGAGTTGATTTTTCTCTGTGTTGGTGTCCTTCCCCTTTGTGGTTCTTCAGGAAAACAGCACCCTTGATTGTTTCGCCAATTATCCTCAGTTTCATTCAGGCCCCTTTTGAGGTATGTTGGGGCAGCTCTCTCCTTAGGATCTGCATCTATCTGAAAAAGAGAAGCAGATTCTCCAACGGAGAGTAAGTTAGCACCCGGAAAATTGAGATAACACTTACTTTTTTGATAGAGAGTTTAATAGGTGTAGGCCCTCTTGTACCCCATGATTGATGGTAGCTTGATATTGGAGAGTGGGCTCATGTTTGGGTATGGTTCTGACTTGTTTCCCAGCTCCAGCTATGGGTCTCGTACCACTGAGGGGATCAGTTAGCCAAATCAAGAGCAGTTGGTTCCCCACCATGGCTGTGTGCCACTATTGCACTTGTGTGGGCATCACATCAGGTTATTTGTTGCTAATTAGGTTAGACCATGAGTTGCTTGAACAGATATTGGTCATTTCCCCTAGTCGCCCATGTAGCACCTTCTGGCACTAGACGTGCTGACTGTCTGGGAACTGACTCTCTCCTGGCTTCCAGCCATGTCATTCCATTTTACGTGTCAGCTGCGTATGGAGTCTTCAGCAATAGGGTCTTACCACTGACCTTTGGTGGGTCATCAAGTACTCTGACAGAAGTCTGTCATTGTTTTGGGAAACCTTGTAGGTTTCTCTGATCAAAATCTCATTGTGGATGATAGCCCCAAGCTATCTTTAATTGGACTGAGGGCCCTCTCCATGGGAGGGAATACATCCCTGAAACCAAAAACATAAAACAGGGGTAGTTATGAGCACTAGGTGTGTAATGTCTGCTGCTGTCTGGCTAAACGTATATACTGTGCTTATCAAACTGCCCAGTAAACACTTCTCTTAATGTTCATACCCTTATATTAATGCTACTCTCACTTTTGGTAGAGAATCTTTTTTCAGATGGCAGTGACCTTGGGATGACTCAGAAGGCATCGTGGTGCTGGAAAGAAGTAACAGGATGTGTTCAGTACTGCAATATCTCTATCAAACCTTCCAAGGCTCAGGGTCTGTTGCAGAAGTGGAAGAAAGAATGTAAGAGCCAAAGGAAGGGAAAGACTTCTTACAATGTGCTCCCCCCAGACACAAAATGGCCTGGGTATCCATGACCTCACAGTGCCTGACATTACCTACACAAGACCATCATAAGAGGAGGAAAAGATCATGACATCAAAATAGAAGAGAGACTGATTGAAAGGGGGAGGGGATATGATGGAGAATGGAGTTTCAAAAAAAAAAAAGGGGAAAGTCAGGGGAGGGTGGGCATTACCATGGGATATTGTTTATTATCATGGAAATTGTTAGTAAAAATAAAAGAAGAAGAAATACAGGTGGTATATAAACATCTAAAAAATGGTCTACATCCTTAGCCATCAGTGAAATGCAAATTAAAACTACTTTGAGATTCTGTCTCATTCCTGTTAGAATGACTATTATCAAATATCTGACCTAAAACTTATAAAAATACTCACGTATATAACTACTTTTAAGATTTCAAGGTAGTGTAACCTACATGTTTTTACACCTAGTGTTATAAGACACCAGTCTCTCTCTCCCCTTGCAAATAACACACCAGTAATTTATTAAGAATAATAGAGGCTGGGCGTGGTGGCACACGCCTTTAATCCCAGCACTCGGGAGGCAGAGGTAGGAGGATTGCCATGAGTTTGAGGCCACCCTGAGACTACATAGTGAATTCCAGGTCAGTGTGAGCCAGAGTGAGACCCTACCTCGAAAAACCAAAAAAAAAAAAAAAAAGAGAATTATGGGGTGAGCAGATGGCTTAGTGAGTGTTTGCCTCAAGCATGAGAAACAAAGAGGGCTTGAGGAAGTCAGAATTTAGTTCCTCGGGACCCACATAAACAGCAGGCTATCACCACAGAGGTCTGTAACCTGAGTTCTGTAGGGAGCAGAGACCAAAGAATCACTGGGGCTGGTGAAAACCACATCTCTGCATCAAGAGAGAGACTCCATCTCACGGAAGTACATGGATGAGCCACAGAGGAAGGACTTCCAAAGTTCTCTGGCTTCCACATGACTGAACACATCTGCACATACACATACATGCATGTACACGCCCACACACCACCACCACACATATTACTCCTGCAAGAAAAAGAAGAGAGAACAATAATCTGTGTAGACTCTGGGTTTAGTTTTTTTTTGTTTTTTTTTTTTTTTTTAGTGGGCCTGTGCTTCTATGTGAATGCTGTGGAATCTCTCCAAAACAGAGGCTGCGCACATTGCAAAACCTTGGGAATGGTCTCTGAGCCAAGTGTGTCTTACACCTGAGGCCCCAGGCCATGCTGTACAAGCTTGGCCAGAGAAGTACATCATTATAATGTGCTTACGTCAAGTAACTGTTCTTGTTTAGGGATGGGAGAGGATAGAGTCTACATGACTGAATCTCAATAAAAGCCTTGGACCTCAAGGCTCAGAGTGTTTCCCTGGTTGGCCAGATTTTACACATCATTGCTAGAGGGATTAATAGTGTTTCCATGGACTCTAGTGGGAGCAAACATCTGGAAGCTCACATCTGGGTTCTCCTCAACTTTGCCCTAGTGCCCATCCCTGAATTAATTTGGAGTTTTGTTCTTTTACTGTAGTATGCCATAACAATGAGCCTAATGGTTTTTGAATCCTATGAGTCCCAGCAATCACTGGGCTAGAGAGTGGTCTTGGAGAACTAGACACAAAAACTAACTGTAGGGCTAGAGAAATTGCTTAGTGGTTAAGACACTTGCCTGTGCAGCCTAAGGACCCAGGTTTGATTCTCCAAACCCCATGTAAGCCAGATGCACATGGTGACACACGCATCTGGAGGTTTTTTTTGCAGTGGCTAGAGGTCCTGGTGTGCCCATTATTTCTCTCTCCACCCCTTTTCTCTTCCTCTCTCTCTCTCTCTGTCTCTAATTTAAAAAAAAAAAAAATCATTAAAAAAATAACAAGGGCCTGGAGAGATGGCTTAGAGGTTAAGTGCTTGCCTGTGAAGCTCAAGGACTTCAGTTTGAGGCTTGATTCCCTAGGACCCACGTTAGCCAGCGTCTGGAGTCCGTTTGCATTGGCTGGAGGCCCTGGTGTGTCCATTCTCTCTCTCTCTCTCTCTCTCTCTCTCTCTCTCTCTCTCTCTCTCTCTCTCTCCCTCTCCCTCTCCCTCTCCCTCTCCCTCTCCCTCTCCCTCTCCCTCTCCCTCTCCCTCTCCCTCTCCCTCTTTCTTTCTCTGTCACTCTCAAATAAATAAACAAAACCAATGAGACTGACTAAAAACTATTTTCAAATTACTCTCTTTCTGGGGCCTATATAGATATTAAGCTACCCTTTCTCAAAATGACAAACTCTGACCAGGTGTGGTGGCATTGCCTTTAATCCCAGCACTCGGAAGACAGAGTTAGGAAGATCACTGTGAGTTCAAGCCTAGCCTGGAACTACAGGGTGAATTCTAGGTCAGCAGGGGCATACTCCTTGAATCTGTGTTCTAGGGCATTGCCCCAGTGCAAACCCAACATCTGTAATCCCAGGTGTCAATCTGCATTTCCCTCAGAATAGCATTGGTAATTAGCATGTATAACCCAATCAACACTCCACAGAGCAAACATAAACTATATCTTGACAAAACTCAGTTTGCATTCTAAACATAGCATTTGCATTTTGCTGTTGGCTCTACAAGCACTCAGGAAGAGAAAACATAAAGTTGCATACATGTCTGTCATAGAAAATGTCCAACTCTACCATGTATCTTCTACCAATGTGTCCAGTTTCCAGGCAGAAGAAAGTTGCAGAGAAGGCAGAGAACTGGGAGATAGAACAGATCATACCTCCTGCTGTGAAGAAGAGAGGAAGCAGGAGAACACTTAGCCTCTGAATTCCTGGCCAAATACTCCAATATGATACAAGAATTGGGGTTTCTCTGCTCATGCATCAATATACACTAATGCACCAGTATGGCACAGGAAGTCAAAGACTTGAAGTCCACAAATTACAGGGTTAAGTTTAGATAGACTTTATTAGATTTCAGAGAAGGGAAGAGGAGAGAGTATAAAGAGCTGCTACCCATAAGAGGAAAGAGTAGGGTAGCCCTTCCCCCCCTTTTGATCTTTTGAGTTAAGGTTGCTTGCATGATCATGGGTATAAGAACATTTATTTACCACTGAGTGGGCAAAGTACCAGTGGCTACCCCAATGATAAATCCCTCTTTAAGCAACCATTAACTGCCCTTAGCTACTCTGGAAGGTGTAGGGTCTCTTGTGTCCATCCTTCATCCATGGTGATGTATCGATAGCTCAATCTTGTGCAGGAATGTTTTTCATTATGTAGTTAAGCATTTGCAATTTCCCTATTCAAAGTTTTTTAAAAGTAAAAGTAGTGTGACCTCCACAAGCTCTTTACTTCACCAGTCAGTGCAGGAGGCATTTTTGGTCATTCAAACTAATAGGCAGTAGGTTTCTGAGGTTTGCATTCTGTGTTCAATCAGACCAAAAGGGAGATGACGCTGCTAGGATGAAATTCATGAGATTTTTGATGAAATTGAGTCATGAAACTGTATCCATTGAATTGATGAATGGAATATAGGTCCATGAAACAATCACAGGTGTAGATATCAGCTTGCGTACACACTTGAAGCTGTGAAAATAACCCTGAAAAACAGAAAACCTATAATGCTGGAAACATTAAGTATCCTAGGGAATAGCATTCAATATTTCGTTCTACTAGACAACTTACCGGTGGATACACTACTTGTGGATGTTAAGCCCAAGGTGATATCTAAGAAAAGGGAAGCTGTTGCAGGAAGAGTTGGAGGCTGAGGAAGAGGAAGACAACATACACATGACAGGGGGGAGGGGGGCCCTAGGCAATAATGTCTCTTAAAATTACTGTTTCAAAGTGTTAAGCAGTTTGGGATATATTTTGTATAGGGTTTGTTAGTTTTTAATAAATGTGGGGGAAAAGTGTGAATTTTTTGTAGTATATTTAAAAAATTAAGAACTCACACAAAACAATGAGTGTAAATGGAGAGTGGATTGAAGTAAATTGGAATCTTTTGTACATTTTTTTTTTTTCGAGGTAGGGTCTCATTCTGGCTCAGGCTGACCTGGAATTCATTACGTAGTCTCAGGGTGGCCTCGAACTCACGGCGATCCTCCTACCTCTGCCGCCCGAGTGCTGGGATTAAAGGCGTGTGCCACCACGCCCGGCTCGTACATTTTTTATATAATAAAAGGATTATTGGGCTGGAGAGATGGCTTAGTGGTTAAGTGCTTGCCTGTGAAGCCTAAGGACCCAGGTTCGAGGCTCGATTCTCCAGGACCCACGTTAGCCAGATGCACAAGGGGGTGCACATGTCTGGAGTTCATTTGCAGTGGCTAGAGGCCCTGGCGTGCCCATTCTCCCTCTCTCTCTCTCTCTCTCTCTCTCTGCCTCTTTCTCTCTCTGTCACTCTCAAATAAATAAATAAAAATGAACAAAAAAAATTTAAATAAAAAAATTAATAAAAAGGATTATAAGTGACTCTAGGCATTTTTGTGTGTGTTTGAAATTAAGAACTAAGGACGTTAGGCCATCAGAGGAGAAGATCATGGAAATGGGAAGTAAACATTTTGCTAGTGGGCTACCAGGGGTAGTAGTTAATCATGCCACTCTCAAGTCTGCAAGCCAAAATAAACCTCTTTTTTTCCCACAAGTTGCTCTTGGTTGGGTGATTTCTACCGGCAATGTGAACCTGACTGCAACAACATCCAAGTATGTCCTCGAGAGATAAGCACAAGGGGCAGTCAGGACAGGCATCTAGTAACATAAGGGATGCTGAATGACATGGGAAATGCCTTAGACAAACAAAAATTAAAACACTTAAAGTGATTACAAGAAAGCCACAAATTAAACTTCCCAGAAGTAAGAAAACCTAACTTTCAAGTAAAAACTTCAGTATGCGATGGGATGTGGATGGAGCTCAGTGCTAGTGGGTTTGTCTTGAATGCCCAAAGCCCTGAGTTCAATTTCCAGCACAGACAAAATAATAATAATAATAATAATAATCAATATGTGACTTGTAGGAGATGGTCATTTGATATATTTAGGAAGGAAGTACAAATGTATATGTTCATTTTAAAGAATGAATTGAGGGTTACTGAGATGTCTCAGTGGTTAAAGGCACTTTTTTGTAATGTATAATGGCCTAGGTTCCATTTCCAAGTGCCTATGTAAAGCCAGATGCACAAAGTGGTTTGCATGCATCTAGAGGTTTTTTTTTTTTTTGCAGTGGTAAGAGGCCCTGGGGTGCCCATATTTTCCTCTCTGTCTCTGTCTCTCTCCAAGAGAAAAAAAGAAAGGTAGAAAAAAAGAAAGAAAGAGAATGAAGAAAGAGGAAGAAAGGATTGAGCCTCTACTATGTGTGTAGCATTACACTAAGTAGTGAGGATGAGTGATATAAAGAATTCATGGCTTTGCCTTTCTGAAGCGAAAAGACTTGCAAATGATCAAAGACGTAGTCAAAGCAGATGATTCTGAAAAAGTGACATAATACTAAAAAGTGTAATTAAAATTTATAATAGAATAAAGCTGGGTGTGGTGGTGCATGCCTTTAATCCCAGCACTCAGGAGGTAGAGGTAGGAGGATCACTGTGTGTTTGAGGCTAGGCTGGGACTACTGAGTGAGTTCCTGATCAACCTGGGCTATAGTGAGACCATACCTTGAGAAAAAAAAATCAAAATATAAAAATAAAAGACATTTATATTTCAAGTTATCTGAGTGGGAAGAAATATAAAGGTGATACTTATGCTGTCTAGCGCTCCTGAAGGAACTAGCTGTCTTTACAATTCCATTAAGAAGTATAAGGTATGCACAATGAAATCATGGCTGTTATGGAATTTATTTTTAGTAACCAAGGCTCTGTCACAATAGCAGTGCAGTAGGTTGATGTCTGCACCTTGAACTGTGCTAATCAGTACGCTTGCATCCCAGTTCCTTTAAGTAGCCTCTCCATCTTTCCCAGGAAATGCATATTAATCAGTTATTCCATTCGCTCATTCATTAAGCTAGTAAGTAGCCCATTTAGGACTCATACATGACTGGTAATGACTGCTTCAATTCTTGCCAACTGCCCTAAACTGTTCTACTCTGGAATCTTTTAAAAAATATTTATTTATTTATTTATTTATTTATTTATTTATTTGAGAGAGAAAGAGAGAATGGGTATGCCAGGGCCTCCAGCCACTGCAAACATACTCCAGATACATGTGCCTACCCTTGTGCATCTGGCTTACATGGGTCCTGTGGAATCAAACCAAGGTCCTTAGCCTTTACAGGCAAATGCCTCAATTGCTAAGCCATTTCCCCAGCCCTACTCTGGAATCTTGAGAGTAGGACAGCCACCTCCATTCTTGTCTTTCTGGAGCCATTTTGGGAGCAGGGTGTTATGGTGATCAGTCCTGAGTATGGAGAAAGTATTCTTTGAGGCTAGCAAGTAGTTCACTGGGTAGATGTGATGGTTAATCTCTATTGCCAACTTGATTGAATCAGGAATCAAGTCATAAACACCACTCTTGGCAATGTTTGTGAGGGAATTTCCAAGAAGGATTAACTAAAAATACTATTTTTTAGCCAGGTGTGGTGGCACAAACCTTTAATCCCAGCACCTGGGAGGCAGAGGTAGGAGGATCGCTGAGAGTTCGAGGCCACCCTGAAACTACATAGTGAATTACAGGTCAGCCTGAGCTAGAGTGAGACCCTACTTCAAAAAAACAAAACAAAAAAAAATTTTTTTCAATGGGTTAGTGGCCTGTGAAGCCTGAGGGTCCAGGTTTGATTCCCCAGATCCCACATAAGCCAAATGCACATGGTGGTGCATGTGTCTAAAGTTCATTTGCAGGAGCTGGAGGATACAGCTTGCCAATTCTCTCTCTGTCTAATCACTAAATAAATAGAAATAAAATATAAAAAATATTTTAACTCATTAACCCATGAGGAGAGAGAGAGAGAGAGTCAGAGAGCACTGAAGTATAGGGCCTCACCAGGGCCTCTTGCCCCTGCAAACCAACACCAGACACCTGTGCCACTTTGTACATCTGGCTTTACATGAGTCCTGGGAAACTAAACCTTAGGTGGCAGACTTTGAAAGCAAGTGCTTTATATACTGAACATCTTACTAGGTGCCTCTCTATGGTGGTTTGATTCAGGTGGCCTCCATAAACTTAGGTATTCTGAATGCTAGGTCCTCAGATGATGACAATTTGGAAATTAAAGCCTCCTGGAGGCAGTGTATTGTTAGGGGTGGGCTAATGGGTGTTTCAGCCAGTTTCCTCTTGTGAGTGTTTGGCACACTGTCCTGTTGATGTTGTCTGCCTGATGTTGGACAGGAGGTGATATCCACCCTCTGATCATGTTGTTTTCCCCTGCCATCATGGTCTTTCCCCTCAAGTCTGTAAGCCAAAATAAGCTTTCTTTCCCACAAACTTCTCTTGGTCAGGTGTTTCCTGCCAGCAATGCAAACCTGACTGCAACATTCTCCTTTGTTTGAATCTTATATTCTTCTACCACATCTTTAGCAATGGTCAGCCTAAGAGAGTGTGATAAAGATGTCTTACTTAGTGTTGAAAACTCCACTGTCACTTCTCAGTTTTGAGTGTCTTTAGTGGTCACCACCATCTGAAAAGACCCAAAATGGGAGTAGCATTACTGTATGGGCATAAACATAAGTGTTTTGAGGGCAGTCTGGTGGTCATAATATATCCATTTATCCAGATAACAGTAGTAGTTTACCCCTAGGGCTTGTGATCTCTCTAGCCACAGGCCTTTGATTTTGTTTTCAATACCAGGTAG